>NC_135392.1:637500-732500 GCF_051989625.1 Stigmatopora argus
GCTCGCTCGCTCGCTCACCGCCATGGCGTTCCCGACGGCGCAGGCACAAAGTGTTGGGCATCGGCAGCGGCATCGACGACATAGGCCCGGTCAAGTGGGACCTGGCCCTCTGTCTCCTGCTGGTCTGGGTCATCTGCTTCTTCTGCATCTGGAAGGGCGTCAAATCCACGGGCAAGGTGGGTCGTCGAGTGGCCTCCGACCAGGCCTCCTCAACTGACCCCTGACCCCACCCACAGGTGGTGTACATCACAGCCACCTTCCCCTTCGCCATGCTCATCGTTCTGCTGATTCGCGGCGTGACGTTGCCCGGTGCCTCCGAGGGGATCAAGTTCTACCTGTACCCCGACCTGGCCCGCCTTCAGGACCCGGAGGTACGAGCGTCGTCCGGTCGGAGGTGGCGCGGGGCCTCCGAGCTTCCGTCATTTAACGGGGGTGCAAAAAAACTGACAGGTGTGGATCGACGCCGGCACCCAGATCTTCTTCTCCTACGCCATCTGTTTGGGCGCCATGACGTCCCTGGGCAGTTACAACAAGTACAAATACAACTGCTACAGGTCAGTACGGGGGAGGACGGAAGGGGCTCGGGATCGCTCGGGGGTGCCTGGCCTTTGACCGATGGGAATGGTGTGTGCTGGACAGGGACTGTTTGCTGCTGGGGGCCCTGAACAGCGGCACCAGTTTTGTGTCCGGCTTCGCCATCTTCTCCGTCCTGGGTTTTATGGCGCAAGAGCAAGGGGTGAACATCGCCGACGTGGCCGAGTCGGGTAAGAGGCTCGGGGGAAGGTGCCGGAGGGGGTACACGGATGATTGGTCGCCGGTCTTTTGGTCGCCCGGAAGGTTATTGATTATTACCATTTAAATGGTTGCTCAAATTCCCTAAATACAAACTGTGAATGACTATTTAGTCATACTTAATGCCCTGTTAATTATTAGGCTAAAGAAAAGCTCCACATTTCCCGGACTTTTATTGTTTTTTGTTGGAGAACTTGTTAAGACCCTGACTAAACTGCCGTCGCTTCTTAAAGGGACAACACATGTACATACAAACTCTTCTACACTCACACGTCGGCTCAGTGAAAGTGCTCATGGCCATTGTTGGCTTTTATTGATGCGTAGACCGTCTTGTTTTACCTTGTTTTGTCGCCGCTCTTTTGGTCGCCCGCTGTCACGGTCCGGGCGACCAAAAGACCGCGACCAAAAGACCGGTGACCAATCGATCGCACACGCCGGAGGGGGTCCCCAACGGTGCTCGATGGCTCACTGACCCCGTGGCTCTCCAGGGCCCGGCTTGGCGTTCATCGCCTACCCCAAAGCCGTAACCATGATGCCTTTCCCCACACTCTGGGCCATCCTCTTCTTCGTCATGCTCCTGCTGCTTGGCCTGGACAGTCAGGTAGGGGGCGCTCGCCGTTGACGGGGCGGCCCGGAGCCCCGGAGGACGCACGGCGGTGCCTTTCTAGCCTCCGCCGTCACTGACGTCCTCCCTTTTGACAGTTTGTGGAGGTGGAAGGGCAGATCACATCACTGGTGGATCTGTATCCGTCCTTCCTACGGAAGGGTTACCGCAGAGAGGTCTTCATCGCCATCATCTGCTTCATTAGTTACCTGCTGGGACTCACCATGGTTACCAAGGTAAGACCGCAAAAGGCGCCAGGGCGGGCCCGGCCCAAATGAACCATCAAACAACGTTACTCTCATACTTTTGCTAAGCTAGCAAGGTACCGTATTTTCACGACTATATGGCACATTGTATTTTTAGCCGCAGTGTCAGTAACGAGTGCTATTTCTGTATTTTAAACACACAAAGGACGCACCGTTTTTTTAGACGCATATATGTTATATATTATATATGAATATCGAACCGCAATAGCGCTGGCTACCGGAAGCAGCCTATTTCCGGGTTCCGTTGCGCAGTGACTGCTGGGATATATAGTCCTTGCACGCTACACCCACACGCTAAAAACATGTTTTTAAAAAGGCAACGGAAGGAAAATTGAGTTCGGTTGTACTTTATTTAGCCATTTTACAACTTACTCACATCATCACCCACAAATCCATCAAAGTCCTCATTTTCTATGTCCGAATGGAACAATTGTCCAAATGAGTCATCGAAAACGCTGAGTTTTATACGTTTGTCCAGGCGGCCACAATCCATTCGCAAATAGTAGCTAGCTGGTAGCTAGCGTAACTTTTCCAACAGTGCTTCCCATGCTTTGTCAAGCTGTATTGATGTCGATGTATACAGGCCACAATCCATTCGTAAATAGTAGCTAGCTGGTAGCTAGCGTAACTTTTCCAACGGTGCTTTCCATGCTTTGTCAAGCTGTATTGATGTCAATGTATACAGGCCACAATCCATCGGGTGTATTGACAAAAACATAAATTATAATACAAAATATAGCACTGAATCAACTTACGAACAAATTCAACTTATGAACAATCGTACTGAACCTAACTCGTTCATAAGTAGGGGAGTGTCTATACAATTCATCACATACTGTGTTGTATTTGAAAATAACATGGAAAGATTTCGTTTTTGGGGGGGGTTTAGAAAGCGGCGCCGATTGGTCCGTCCGTCTGTCTGTTTATCACTGAAAGGTCATTTGCTTTTCCCGTTGGTCCTCAGGGTGGCATGTACGTCTTCCAGCTCTTTGATTACTACGCAGCCAGTGGCGTGTGCCTTCTGTGGGTGGCATTCTTTGAATGTGTCGCCGTTGCCTGGGTTTACGGTGAGTGGCGTCGAAGCCCCGCCCATCCGGGACCGCCACCCACGCGACTGACGCCTTTTGCTTAGGCGTGGATAACTTCTACGATGCCGTGGAGGACATGATCGGCTACAGGCCCAACCCTTGGATGAAATGGAGCTGGTCCATCATCACTCCCTGCTTGTGCATGGTAAGGACCGCCCTTCCGCCCTGGCTTGGCCACGCCCTCTCCGATCCGAAGATCGACATCCGGGGCCTGCGGATTTCAGCTCAAAATGTGTTTGTTTATGTTTGTGTACGTGCGCAGAGCTGCTTCATTTTCTCTCTGGTCAAGTACAAGCCGCTGACGTACAACAAAATGTACGAGTACCCCGACTGGGCCATCGGGGTGGGCTGGACTTTGGCCCTGGCCTCCATGATCTGCATCCCCATGGTGGTGGTCATCAAGATCATCCGATCGGACGGGCCGCTCATCGAGGTGCGGCGAGATGGTCTCCGTGTCCATTCGGGCCGGCGTCCATTCGCCCGGCCTATTTTTTGTGCTATTCTTCTAATTCTCGTTTCTCTTGGCAGAGGATCAAGGCGGTGGCCGCCCCGGTCCGCGGCGGCGCCAGCTCCCGCCCGGCCGACCACCGCGGCCCCCGGGACCAGGCCTACGCGGCAGCGGCGGCGGCGGACCCCAACGGGAACAAGGGACTGCTGATGAAGGGCCCCAGCCACACCATCGTAGAAACCATGATGTATGACGTCGCTCTCCACCCGATTGCTTCTCCTCAGGCTAACGCTAACTAGCAACCTTCTGTCCGTGGGATGGGGGGGCGGGGTTTTAAGGAAGACGAGAAATATTCTCAAACCTGTTTCTTCTTGTGGACAAGGTGACCGTGGCCGGAGTCCTGGAATGAAAAGTTGAGATCCGAACCCAAACCAAGCCAAGCCAAGCCAAGCCAAGCCGACCCAACTTAAACCCCAAAAAGAAGCCGATGAGGGCGACCGGTAATGTTGACACCCCCAATAATCTAATCATTGGAACCACTGAAAAGTAAAGCAGGGATGTCCAAAGTCCCATTTTATGCACTTCTGACCAGCGTTACTGAAAAGCGTAATATGCCAAAATGGCTTCAAATTGGCAAGTCATTTAAGCTCATTCCATTTTTGTTGTTGTTTTTAATCCTACTTTACAATGTAACCAAATTCAAACTATGGTGACTATAGACAAGCCAAAGCTTTCTACTTCAGTTTTTGAATCCTACTTTTTACTGTAAACAAATCCAAACTAGGGTGACTAGAAACATGCTAAAACGTTGTACTTGAAGAGTTTTCAGTTTTCCAAAAATGCTACTTTAAAATTGAACCAAATCCTAACGACGTTACGTATTTATTTATTATTATTATTATTTAAAGCTAGATGGTCAGAAGTGTCACAAAGTGAAGACTTGGACAAGCCCGCCGTCCCCGACCGATCCGTTTTGGCCGCGCCATTTTGAAACGTGACAAATCAAAGCTGTGAAACACCAAAAAAAAAGGAAACAAAAAAGCACGGAAGCGAAAAATCCGCCAAATGTCCAAGTATTCAAAGGAGAAAAAAAAGCAAAATGGAAACCAGGATTGTGGTTCTAAAACGCACCTTAACTTAAGCACGGCGTGGAAGGAAGCCTTTTCCCGAATTCCCGATTTCCCGTTTGCTGTTCCGTGTGTTAGCTTAGCGGCCGGATATTCTTTCTTGGCTATTAGCATTCTGCTACGTCTATGTTCTCTTAGGACCGTACTAGTCTTTTGGTATTCCACGTGGGTGAGTAGTTTTGCGTAGAACAACAACGCCAGCGCTAAGACAAAAAATGTTGGGGCGGGGCCCGGGACACGGCGGCCGGTCCCCATTGGTTGGCGTTGGCGAGTCATGTCTGCCACCTTTGACCTCCAAATCCAATCGCCTCTTTCGTCATCCATAATGCCAAAATATCCCGCCACTTTGATTTGTATCCCTCGGCGAGTTACGACGACGCGCGTGAACCCGTGTGACCTTTGACCTCTCACGTCACCACCTCTCGTATCCGGCAAATCTTCGTCGTGGTGGACTTTCGCCGGACGCGAGCGTTTGACCAAAAGCTTTGCGACCTTTGACCTTTGATTTGTCACCCAGAATTGAATCCCGCCTTGCGTTTCGTTTGGTATTCACAAATTTGATGATCATCCCTTTGTTCATTCCTGGGTTATTTGACGTACCTTTGTGACCTTTGACCTGGTCACTCCAAAATGTCACCAAATGTTGAGATGAATATTCCAAGAGCATCCTGCAATCTTCAATTTCAACCCTTTATTTCTTCTTGAGTTATTTTAGACACGCACACACACTGACCTTTGACCTTGTGACCCCCAAATTTGATCACCTCCTCTAATTGCACCATACGGACATATTCTGTCAATTTAATAACAATCCCTGTATTTACTTTTAAGCTATGTTGGGCACAATCATATCCCTTTGACCTTTGACCCCCAAAATTAAATCACCCCTTGTTACGTATTATGAATCAATTTGAGGAAAAATACGTGTTTTAAGCAAACATATTGGGCCCAAAATGATTTTTTTGCTGTAAACATTTGTCACAAATATTGTTATTATTATTTTTAAATCAAATATTCACTCTCCCTCTCAAAAAAAGACATAAATTTAGATTTCAAAAATAAAATGTGGCTTTCCTTCACACATGCTAATGGCGCGCTAACAGCTTCGGCTAACATGCAACATATCATGGCAAAAAAAAAAGTCGGGTCCAATTGTCATTTCCTGGCTTTTGAGGCGCCACCCAAATGTATTTTCTCCTTAAAAATCATTTCATATCCGCGTTCTTACTGCAAATTGTAACATTTTCCACCAATGAATGCTAAATCATATCACAACTAAAAAATCAGATCATCACATTCTTACCTCAAATACTTTTTTTTCTTTCTTTTATGTAAAAATGAATATTTTTTCTATGAATATACATTTTATTTTCAAACACAATTATATTTTAAACCTTTCCAAAAGAATTTTAAATATTTTTCTCCCAAATTCTTTACTGTCATCCCCTTAAATATGAATTTTACAGATACATTTGTTGTTAAACGCTGATTCTTGGCTATTTTTTTCCCCTTAAAAGAAATTAAATCAATGAAATTGGACCCCCTGAATTCAACTATCAGAATCCACACGTCAAAGTGACCCACCGCTATGCTAACGTCGCTAGTAAGGCTAGGCTAACGTATAGCACGAACACGACTAACAATGAACAGATGTTGCTGAGATTTTGGTTCTAAATTGTCCACAAAATTGCCCCCTTTTATTTTATTTTTGCTTCCTCCCGCAATACTTGTCCCAAAGTATCGTCCGACTATTTTTCTCGTGTTTGTTGACTGACCTTTGCCCCCCCTGACCCCCCCGCTTCCTCTCTTCGACATTCATCTAAAACGAACATTTCAAAAGTTCCATATTCAATTTTTCCGGTGTGTGTTTTCATTCTACCAAGTCATCTGTAAACTTGGAAAAAAAGTGTTGATCAGGTTTGAGAGAAATGTGTAAACGTTGTTTTATGTTGTTTCTTAATAAATAAAAATAAACTGTGCTTTTTTTTCCCTATTTGGCATGTGAACAAAATGCAACAATTGGGACAGGAAATGAGCTAAAGTTGACTTTGACCTTTTATTGGCCACGAGACAACTTGGATCATTGACTTCCTTCCTACTTGAGGGAGGAAAACTTTACATTATTGTAGAAAAGTATTCTATTGCACGGAGCTTTACCTGACTGTCAACTTTTGAAACACACACAGCAGGTTTTGTGAGTAACGTTTGCCATTTCTATCTTTTCAGGTTAACAAATGCCGTTCACTTCAAAACAAAAGGCAATTTGCATGTAAAGGCGCGCTCACTCGCTCACCCGAGACGGACGGTGCGTCCAAGCGTGCCACGTTCACAAATTTTCCCAAACAAGGCACCAACTACAAAATTAGGACTTCACATGCCCCAAAAGCTATTTGGACTTGCTTTTGCTCAAATTCTAGTTGCTACTCCAAGTATGGGTTCTCTTATCTTAGTTGGCCTAATGGCATACTACCCTGAAAAATGCCTCAAGTTAAGCAGGCTTGGCCCTGGTTAGTATTTGGATGGGAGACCGATTAACCGATGATTGCTGTAACTTATTCTTACATACCTGTCAACCTCTGCCGATAACTGCCCTTATAAATGATTATGATTCAATCCCTTACAAACCCCCCAAAAACCTTACAAACACCGTACAACGAGTCGTACGGTGTTTGTACGTTTTTTGGGGGGGGGTAAGGGGAATCATAATCATTTATAAGGGCAGTTATCGGCAGAGGTTGACAGGTATGTATGTTAGCAAGTAGCTCAAGTGTTCACTTAGCCTGTGAGAAGCAATGGGATCAATCATTCACACTATTTCTATTGGAGAGTTGTGGCCTAAGTAGTTAGTGCATTACCCTCAGATCAGGAGACCTGGGTTTGAAACTTGGTCCTGTGTTCAATACCTTTTGTTTATTTTTTTTCATGCCCAAAACGCATGACATTTTTTTTTTACTTAGACTATTGGAGACTGCTGGATGAGTGGTTAGAGCAGGGGTAGGGAACCTATGGCTCGGGAGCCATATGTGGCTCTTCTGATGGGTGCATGTGGCTCTTGGCTAACCTGTGAGCTAAAATATGTATTTAAACCGCTGTTGACAGAGCCGAGTCCCGAATGCACCAATTGGACAATTTGACACTACCTCTAACTTCAGTCATCTTTTTTTTTCATTATACTTTCTGCATGCATATTTTCATTGATTAGCAACTGCATAACAGTGTTGCCAAAATAATTCATTTTGCACTTTAAAAGTGGTAAAATGACCCCCAAAAAAATCACATCTCATTTTCTAATTTTTACTCCTAAATTCTGAGTATAGCTCTCAAGGAATAACATTTGAAAATAGAAATTGTTTATGGCTCTCTGTGGCAAAAAGGTTCCCGACCCCTGAGTTAGAGCATTAGCCTCTGGGGAGCCAGGGGTTCAAATCCCGGTCACTAACTGGAAACAAAAATGTTGGCTCCCTCTACACCACGAAGTAGTCACGCTTAACTTGGTCATTTCTGGAAAGTCTTGACCACACAAGGTTGTTTCTATTTAAGGGAAAAAAAGTTTCCCTGCTGGGATTTGAACCTCTACACACCATGAAGTCAAGAGTCAGTTCAAGACTTTTTTTGGACCTATTTCAAACATGGGCCATCAAAGTGCAAACTTTTGACCATTTTGACCCATATAAGAGCACCTTTGTTGAATATTTCACCCATTTTCATAATACACAGCGGTGTATGATGACAATAGAGGCTTTTGATTTGATATAAAGGCTTAACATCCCATAATACTAGGCTTTCATTTCAAACTACATTATATTAAAAAAGGAAAAAAAAGTAGAGGGCGTTCCCTGAATTGACGTCACATTGATGAGCCGGAAGTGAAGCGGACCGGAAGAGAGAATGAAAAAACACGCTTTTCGTTGACCTGTATGCTTTGTTTTGTTTGTAAAAGTATTTTCAGGTTTTTAATCGCATAATCTAAAGGTCCTAATTTGGGTCAGCTCCAACCAAGACATGTTTGTTAAAGGACACGAACAGAAGTCCACCAAGAAGTTGTTGTTTTTGACGGTGGCTGATTTTTGTGTACTCGACGCATGGCGGAAAGGTAAGAAATGCTCCCGTTTTCTTCATTGCGAGCTTCTGTAAGGATAAAGTTCCACTTGCAGTCCTAATATCTCCAAATCGAATTGCGTTTAGTGTTTTTAATCGTTTGAAAGATCGCACAAGGACAGAAAAGAAGACGACTTTTCCAATTCGAAATTCCTTTTTATAGTAAGGCTTTTTTCTTTGAAAGACGACCATGAATAGTAAGGCTTTTTTCTTAAAAAAACGACATAGTATAGTAAGGCTTTTTTTCTTTAAAAAAACAACATAGTATAGTAAGGCTTTTTTTTCTTAAAAACGACATAGTATAGTAAGGCTTTTTTCTTTAAAAGATGACCATTTATAGTAAGGCTTTTTTTCCTTAAAAAACGACATATTATAGTAAGGTTTTTTTTTCTTAAAAAACAACGTAGTATTGTAAGGCTTTTTTTCTTTTAAAAAACAACAATATAGTAAGGCTTTTTAAAATAAAAAATAGTATAGTAAGGCTTTTTTTCTAAAAAACGACATAGTATAGTAAGGCTTTTTTTGTAAAAAAAATGACCATTTATAGTAAGGCTTTTTTTCTTAAAAAACGACATAGTATAGTAAGGCTTTTTTCGTAAAAAATTACCATTTATAGTAAGGCTTTTTTCTCTTTAAAAAACGACATAGTATAGTAAGGCTTTTTTCTTTAAAAGATGACCATTTATAGTAAGGCTTTTTTTTCCTTAAAAAACAACATAGTATAGTAAGGTTTTTTTTTCTTAAAAAACAACGTAGTATTGCAAGGCTTTTTTCTTTAAAAAACAACAGTATAGTAAGGCTTTTTAAAATAAAAAATAGTATAGTAAGGCTTTTTTCCTAAAAAACGACATAGTAAGGCTTTTTTCGTAAAAAAATGACCATTTATAGTAAGGCTTTTTTTCTTAAAAAACGATGTAGTATAGTAAGGCTTTTTTCTTTAAAAGACGACCATTTATAGTAAGGCCTTTTTTCCTTAAAAAACGACATAGTATAGTAAGGGTTTTTTTTCTTAAAAAACGACGTAGTATTGTAAGGCTTTTTTTCTTAAAAAAACAACAGTATAGTAAGGCTTTTTAAAATAAAAAATAGTATAGTAAGGCTTTTTTCCTAAAAAAAACGACATAGTATAGTAAGGCTTTTTTTCTTAAAAAATGACCATGTACATTGTATAGTAAGGCTTTTATTTATTAAAAAATGACCATGTATAGTAAGGCTATTTTCTTTAAAAATACAAAAAAACGCATTGTGAGGCATTTGAGCAATAATATTCATATTTGACTTTATTGTATACATAATGAATGAATCTTGGCTTCTGACTCATCCTCACAAGGCTCGTGTACGTCCAAGATATTTGTTGAATGTAAGTTACAGCATGGAGGAAATGTTCCCCACAAGTTGCCTAACGCCTTGCCTTGTTTCTTGACAGACTCGTACCGGCACCCCCCGGATTGCACCTTCATCCAGGAGTCTCCGGCGCCCCGGTGAGCGGAGGCTGACACGGTCATGCTTTTGGACGGCTCCCGCGGATGCAGGCGGACAACGCCGCCTGATGGAAAATCCTCACTGATCTGTAAGTCCGATGGTCGTCGTCGTCGTCAACATCATAACTTTGATCACGTGACCTTTATGTCATTCACGGCAGGAGCAGTTGGGACAGATGCACGTCGCCACCGCCTTCGTCATGCCAGGTTGAAGACTGTGTCGCAACGGTAAAGATATTAGTGTCGTAGGACAAAAATGTTGTCATCTTGGGCACTGTTGAGAAATAATTGTCTCTGTGTCATGAAAGATGCATTGGACAACGTGGAAGAGGAGCAGGACGAGAAGAACGCGGGGCAGCCGACCCACCCACCGCCACTAAACTTGGACTGACTAAGTATTTTCGGTAAGAGGGCGCTCGAGGAATTTGGCTAAGTGTACAAGCCGCCTCCCTAAAAAGCATGGTCGTGTGCAGTAAAACTTTTTGGGTGGCTTATTTGAAATCCTAGCTAATAGCCAGTGTCTTTGGATTTTTAGGCCAATTATTGTAACTAATTTTGATGTCATGATTAAATGTAAAATTTAATGTTTAAAGTTTTTGTTTGTAAAAAGTAATTAATCTTATGTCGCAGATGCCTCTCCCCGCCGAAGAGTACGTCTGCGGGATGCGAACCGGCTTCCACTCGGTGGTAGGCACATTCTCTACTGTGTGCGCTAAAGGAACCTTCCACCAATTTGGATAAGTGTGCAAGCCACCTCCCTTCTCAGCATGGTCCTGTCCAATAAAAGTGTTTGGGTGGCTTATTTGAAATCTTAGCTAATAGCCAGTGTCTTTGGAATTTTTAGGCCATTTATTTTAACTAATTTTGATGTAATGATTAAATGTAAAATTTAATTTTTAAAGTTTGTTTTAGTAAAAGGTAATTTATCTTATGTCGCAGGTGTCCCTCCCGCCGAAGGCGGGAGGGGCACCAAGAGTACGTCTGCGGGACGCGAACCAGCTTCCACTCGGTGGTAGGCGCATACTCTACTGTGTGCGCCAAGGGGCCCACCCACACACCCACTTAACTTCGACCGGCCAAGTATTTTCGGTAAGAGGGAACTCGACTCATTTGACTAAGTGTGCAAGCCACCTCCCTCACTCAGCATGTTCGTAATTTGGCTAAGTGTTTTGATTTTTTTAGGCTAAGTATTTTAACAAATTTGGATGTAATGATTAAATGTAAAATTTATTTTTTAGGTTTTTTTAGTAAAAGGTAATTTATCTTATGTCGCAGGTGTCTCTCCCGCCGAAGGCGGGAGAGGCACCAAGAGTACGTCTGCGGGATGCGAACCAGCTTCCACTCGGTGGTAGGCGCATACTCTACTGTGTGCGCCAAGGGGCCCACCCACACACCCACTAAACTTCGACCGGCCAAGTATTTTCGGTAGGAGGGCGCTCGACTCATTTGACTAAGTGTATAAGCCACCTCCCTTTTTTATTTGACCTGAAAAGTGACAAGTTGGAGGAGGTGAGGAATCCAACCGATGACCTCTTGTGTGGTGAGTTGGTGCTCTCTACTATTGAGGCCAAGTCAGCCACCTGGTGAACTCGACATCCTACATCACCGCCATCCGCAGGTGAGTCTAAGAAAAACAAAAGAAAATAAATATTTTCCGCACATCAACATGAATGTCTCTTTTAAACCTACTTTTTTGTCGTCAGGTGTCCTCGCTCTCCACGCTTTGGGAAAGCTTTTTGTTGGAAGACTGTCCATCGCACAAGTCATCCATTTTTGCCTTTGTCACATCTGAAAAAAAATCAAAATAAAAGTTGACAGCAAAGTATCTCTTGTTCTATTGTGTGACCTTGACTTTGATTTAGAAGAAATATTTTTTTCCTTTCTAAAAAGTATTTTGTAAGGGGATGTGGCTATCTATGCACACGCACTATGATCGCTGCAACAAGGCGAGACAATAACATACCGAGGCGAGCGGTCGGGGCGGCGCTTCATCCGCAAGCTGGTGGTCCCAAACCGACTCCATCCTGTCAGAAAGACCACAAGAAAAAAGCCTTACTATACATGGTCATTTTTTGAAGAAAAACGCCTTACTATACTATGTTGTTTTTTTATAAATAAAGCCTTGTTATACATTGGGTCATTTTTTAGGAAAAAAAGCCTTACTATATTTATACTATGTCGTTTTTTATTAAAAAAAGCCTTACTATACTGTCATTTTTTAAGAAAAAAATCCATACTATACTGTCTTTTTTATTTTAAAAAAGCCTTACTATACTATGTCGTTTTTTACGAAAAAAAGCCTTACTATACTATGTCGTTTTTTATTTAAAAAAAAAGTCTTACTATACTATGTTGTTTTTTTATTTTAAAAAAGCCTTACTATACTATGTCGTTTTTTAAGAAAAAAAGCCTTACTATACTATGTTGTTTTTTATGTTTAAAAAAAAGTCTTACTATACTATGTCGTTTTTTATTTTTAAAAAAAGCCTTACTATACTATGTCGTTTTTTACGAAAAAAGCCTTACTATACTATGTCGTTTTTTTACGAAAAAAGCCTTACTATACTATGTCGTTTTTTATTTTAAAAAGCCTTACTATACTATGTCGTTTTTTAAGAAAAAAAAGCCCTACTATACTATGTCGTTTTTTATTTAAAAAAAAAAAGTCTTACTATACTATGTTGTTTTTTATTTTAAAAAAGCCTTACTATACTATGTCGTTTTTTAAGGGAAAAAAAGCCTTACTATACTATGTCGTTTTTTATGTTTTAAAAAAAGTCTTACTATACTATGTCGTTTTTTATTTTAAAAAAAGCCTTACTATACTATGTCGTTTTTTTACGAAAAAAAGCCTTACTATATTATGTCGTTTTTTATTTTAAAAAGCCTTACTATACTATGTCGTTTTTTATTTTAAAAAAGCCTTACTATACTATGTCGTTTTTTATTTTAAAAAAGCCTTACTATACTATGTCGTTTTTTAAGAAAAAAAAGCCCTACTATACTATGTCGTTTTTTATTTTTTTTAAAGTCTTACTATACTATGTCGTTTTTTTATTTTAAAAAAAGCCTTACTATACTATGTCGTTTTTTATTAAAAAAACCTTACTATACTATGTCGTTTTTTTATATATTTTTTTATACATGGTCATTACCAAAATTAAATAAATAAATCAAGTCGTCAGATATCACCACTATTACTGGAGAGAGTGTCTTTCCACAATTCGGATTTTCGTTTTATGACAAATGGTCTATAAAGGAATTTCGAATTGGATTTGGAGATATTAGGACTGCAAGTGGAACTCTATCTTTAGAGAAGCTCGCAATGAAGAAAACGGGAGCATTTCTTACCTTTTCGCCATGCGTCGAGTACACAAAAATCAGCCACCGTCAAAAACAACAACTTCTTGGTGGACTTCTGTTCATGTCCTTTAACGAACGTGTTTTGGTTGGAGCTGACCCAAATTAGGACCTTTAGGTTATGCGATTAAAAACCTGAAAATACTTTTACAAACAAAACAAAGCATACAGGTCAACGAAAAGCGTGTTTTTCCATTGTCTCTTCCGGTCCGCTTCACTTCCGGCTCATCAATGTGACGTCAATTCAGGGAACGCCCTCGACTTTTTTTCCCCTTTTTTAATATAATAGTTTGAAATGAAAGCCTAGTCTTATGGGATGTTAAGCCTTTATATCAAAAGCCTCTATTGTCATCATACACCGCTGTGTATTATGAAAATAGGTGAAATATTCAACAAAGGTGCTCTTACCTGGGTCAAAATGGTCAAAAGTTTGCACTTTGATGGCCCACGTTTGAAATAGGTCCAAAAAAAAAGTCTTAAACTGGCTCTTGACTTCATGGTGTAGAGGTTCACTCACCTGACTCCCATGTAGGCAGGTGGGGTTCAAATCCCAGCTGGGAAACATCTTTTCCCTTAAATAGAAACAACATTGTGTGGTCATGACTTTCCAGAAATGGCCAAGTTAAAAGTGTGACTACTTCGTGGTGTAGAGGTTCACTCGCCTGATTGCCATGTGGGCAGTTGGGGTTCAAATCCCGGCCGGGCATCATTTTTCCTTTAAATAAAAACAACCGTGTATAGTCAAGACTTTCCAATAATCACTAATTATAGTGTGGCCACTTCATGGTGTAGTGGTTCACTCACCTGATTGCCATGCAGGCAGGTGTGGTTCAAATCCCGGCCGGGCATCATTTTTCCCTTACATAGAAACAACCTTGTGTGGTCAAGACTTTCCAATAATGACTAAGTAAAGTGTGGCCCATTGATGGTGTAGTGGTTCCCTTACCTGACTGCCATGTGGGCAGGTGGGGTTCGCCTCTGGCAGGAGGGAACCTAGATTTTTGTTTCCAGTTAGTGACCGGGATTTGAACCCCTGGCTCCTCAGAGGCTAATGCTCTAACCGCTCATCCAGCAGAGCCTCCAATAGTTTAAGTTTTTTAAAAAAAAGTCATGCGTTTTGGGCATGAAAAAAATAAACAAATGATGTACCAACCCCATGAATTGAACACAGGACCAGGATTCAAACCCAGGTCTCCTGAGGAGAGGGTAATGCACTAACTACTTAGGCCACGACTCTCCAATAGAAATAGTGTGAATGATAGATGGCAGTGCTTCTCACAGGCTAAGTGAACACTTGAGCTACTTGCTAACATAAGAATAAGTTACAGCAGACGTCGGTTAATCGGTCTCCCATCCAAATACTAACCAGGGCCGAGCCTGCTTAACTTGAGGCGTTTTTTAGGGTAGTTTGCCATTAGGCCAACTAAGAAGAGAACCCATACTTGGAGTAGCAGCTATAATTTGAGCAAATGCAAACTTTGACCTGTTTAGAGCACATTTTTTCATTGAGTTTGGCCCGCAAATAAGATGACGGAAAAACAAGACAAATCATTTTGAAAATTTAGTTGGAAAACGTGACATGACAACAAAAAACACAAGCGGACATTTGTGCCAAAGTATTGTTCACTTGAACATTTCCACTCAAGTATGGGGACAAAAAAAAAGTCAAACCAACGACATTTGCACGTGACATAAAGAGGCAAAAAGCTGCTCCGTTTTTTTACGTTTACCATACATGAAATTGCAGATTGAAAATCAACCTTGAAATGCATAGAAAAACCCGCATGTACGCACGAACATGAAGACGTTTGGAAGGCTTTTCTCTTGTGTCTTTTGTTGCTTTATAAAATGTATAAAGTCATGACAGTATTTACATGACGTCGTCTTTTGTGCTTATCATTTTTTTTTTTTTTACGGCATTTAAATATAGCTTTGATTTCTTGTCTTAGCGGTATTTTGGGAGACGTTAACTCTTCGGCTGCCATTGAGGACAATAGACGCCCCATCCGTTTGGAGTGGGAGATTTATTTTTGTTTGGGAAACGTCACCACCACACCACCGCCCAATCTCCAAACGGTGGTCGCCGTGAGGGTACCGGTCAACTTTGTGAGGCGTTAGTTGACGGTGGTAGTGGTGGGGGTCAACAAAGAGGTGTGGCTGTCGGCCAGGCGCGCCGGTTCATGTGACGGGCGCCAGGGCCCCTCTTAGCGCGGCTAATCCACAGATAATTGCCTCGGACGGGGCCGCGTTCCGGAAGAAAAACAGCGGCAGGTGACGTTGATGTAAAGCTGAAGGCTGCCTGCCTGCCTAGAATGCGGGGGGGACTAAAAATATGCGACGGGGGAGGGCGAGTAACTGGAAAGTTCGGCCTTGGGGGCACGCTAACGCTACATCATCGTGGCGGACGGCCAGGCCAGGAAGCACTTTTCTGTTGCCGTGGCAACCACAGCATTTTTTTTTTTTACGCCTGGTAGAGTCTTTTGCTGACTCTAGATCGAGCGTTCGTTTAAACTTTAAAGACTGTCCTGGCAAGGGCAAAATTGACGTCTGTCGCTGTCAATGGCAGGCAGGCAAAGAGTTA
Source organism: Stigmatopora argus (assembly GCF_051989625.1). Lineage (NCBI taxonomy): Eukaryota > Metazoa > Chordata > Actinopteri > Syngnathiformes > Syngnathidae > Stigmatopora > Stigmatopora argus. The sequence continues at coordinate 653,346 of NC_135392.1, forward strand.
ACCACGACGGAATTGAATTTGATGTTTTTTCCGGCATGACCGGACGTTTCGTCGAAAGACGTTTGGTCCCCGGACGTTTGGTCGCCGGGTTCGCTCGCTGTCAAATTATGACAGAGTTTACTGTTGATATTTTGATATTAGATATTTAGATAATAAACTCTCCCTCTCTCTCTCATGATTATAATTTTGAGAGCTGGTTTCAACAGCAACAACCCGGCGACCAAACGTCCGTTCGACCAAACGTCCGTTCGACCAAACGTCCGTTCGACCAAACGTCCGTTCGACCAAACGTCCGTTCGACCAAACGTCCGTTCGACCAAACGTCCGTTCGACCAAACGTCCGTTCGACCTTACGTCCGTTCGACCAAACATCCAGGGACCAAACGAACGGGGACCTAACGTCTTTCGACGAAACGTCCAAGTACCCATTTCCGGTTGATTTACTTTCAATTCCACCTTTGTGTTATTTCATGGCCATTGTCCCACAAAACTTTTTTTTTTTTAAATAGTATTGAAAAGTGGACAAAAGTAACATGATCATCCGAGGTGGACAAAATGTTTTGGGACACTTTAGACAGCCAAAGAAGTTATTGCACTGAAAAATGTTAACTTTTTCTTCTTTCCATGCAATCTAGGTGTAAAAAAAAGAAGTCCAGATGTACTGGGGGTCCTTTGGACGCACTCTTACCGTACGGGTCCAAGATAGCGCTTTCACGTTAGCTTAGCGGACGTCCGTGGCGAACCCAAGAGTGACTTTGTCCTGGGATCCTCCCGTCCGGTGGCGAGTCAAAGTGCTTCACGTCAGAATCGGCCTTTAAAAGAACCTCCGAGTGGGGACGGCATCTTGGCTCGCAGTTTTTGTGTTTTGGGCCGACCGACCTTCCGATCCGGCGCTACAGATCCAAGGGGTGGCGGTCCAGAGCGTCGTGGTCGTCGTCATAATCGTCGTAGTCGTGGTCCTCGGTCGGATCCGGCGGGTTGCGGCTGACCACCAGTTCCAAGCGGTCGCCGGCCTCCGTGATGAGCGGCACCGCCAGGCAGCAGTCAAAGTCCCGAGTCCGGACGTGGTTCACCTGCGGACGGATGGGGAAAAATAGCAGCCCGCGGCGAGGAGGCGGGACCCCGAAAACCGTGGACGGCGGGCTACCTGAAGGATCCGGTCGTAGGCTCGCAGGCCCGATCGCTCGGCCGGTCCGTCGCCTCGCACCATGTTGACGTAAACGCCCTTTTCCAGGTAGCCGTCGGACACGCTGAAGCCGAAATCGTCGCTTTCGGGGTCTTTCATCACCGTCACCTAAGGGGGTCCAAAAATGGCCGGATTCCAAATGTTGTTAGCGTACAACGGAATTATCCTTATCCTTTTCTTATGTCTATATATTTGAGTTGAAGCTATTTTCACTAGCCATTTCCAAGCGTTACCATCCGTGACCGGACGTTTCGTCCCCGGACAGTTCGTCGCCCGGACAGTTCGTCGCCAGACAGTTCGCCTCACATTAACCACTAACCTTAACCACTATTAAAGAAGACAAAGGAAATTCACATATTCTTTATTAAAGAAAATAAAACAGCAAAAAGTCGCTCGACAACACAAACACATGAACATATGGGCGTGTGCAAGTACTAAATGGGCTCTTCTCTAAACACACTACGCACGAAACGGTTCCTACGTTAAACGGTTTCTACGTCGAGCGCTCCATTTTTAAAATTAAAGGCAATAAATACAATTATTTTATTAAAAAGAAGACCACTAAATGACTATTAACTGTTTGGTTTTTAATGGGCAATTGATGTGGCTCCGATTCTGACCGGATGCTGATATTTGTTATGAAGTATGCCAAAAATACTGCACTTTGATATAGACGCACACGTTGTATTTTAAATCAAGCAATCTATTGTCCTTTCAAAGAACAAATTCTATTGACTCTATTAATAGGAGCGAATGGGCCTGTTCTTAAAATGGCCGACAAGCGACGACGTCGAGGTCCGTTGCCTCGCAACGCGCATCGGAAATCTAGTCTGTATACACCATACCTATGGGAATACCAAGCAAAAAAATAAAGAAGGAAGACGATGAAGAATATGTAAATTTCCTTTGTCTTCTTTAATAGTGGTTAAGGTTAGGCCAACTGTCCAGCGACCAAATGTCCGGTCGACGAACTGTCCGGTGACCAAACGTCCGTCGACGAAATGTCCGGGTACCGTAACCATCCTTTGTGAAGAATGGCAAGACCTCAGTTAAGTAAGTAAGCGGTACTGACCTTGTGGAGCTCCAGAGGGGTCGGCGACAGCAGTCCCTGCATCTCCTCCTTGATGCGCCGCGACTCCCACGTCAACGAGGCCTTGGACTTGGGCTCCTGGGACCCGTGGTCCTGGAGCGGGCGCACCCCCAACCCGAAGGCCTCGTCCGGGCCCGACTGGACCTCCAGGAGGGCGTCTGGCGGAGGAAAGCGTCCCAAATGACAGACGGCGGCTCGAGGGAGGGCGCTTCCGGGCGTCCGGCCGTCCGGCCACGCCCACCTTGGTCCTCGTGCCGGCGGAAGAGGGGGTCCCGCCGGGAGAGCGAGGGGCTGGTCCGGCCGCGGCTCGGGATGGGATCGCCGCTGGCCCCGTTGGCGCTCTCTACGCCCAGACTGATGGCCGTGCCGGTCATGATGGACGCCTGGCGGGGGGACGACGACATCATTGAGTCAGCCCAAAAAATCCAAATGGAAAAGGAGACTTTGTAGCTTTCACCTCAATCTCCCTGAGCAATTCGGACTGTCCGCAAGTCTCCAGGTCCTCCAGGGCTCGACACCAGAAACTGTCGTCGGAGTCCAGAAGAATCCCGTCCGACGCTTGGCCGAAGAAACTGAGCGAAGGGGGGAAAAAAGACGACGTTTTGATAGGACGCCGGATGAAATGCACTAGTATCCGCCTCCTGTCCAAATAATTGGCGTGATTGTCAGCACGATTGATGGATGAGCACAGAGATAAGCCCGCCCACTTACGCCCCAATCAGATGCCACCGTACGAGTTCAATTCAGTCAGGAGCAATGTTCCCTCTAATTTTTCGTTTGTCTGGGCAGAAAGACAACCTCCCTGAGCACACGGAGTACCGGTGTTAGTATCACACCTGCCATAAGCAGGTGCATGTCTACTGCACATAAATGATTTAGTCATAATAAAATGTAATGATTAATAACTACGAATGGGCGGCCCGGCGGATGAGTGGTTCGCGCGTCGTACTCACAGCTAAAAAAAAAAAGGGATTTTTTTTTTGTGCGCTCCATATGATTTGCTGTGCGCAGAGAAGACGAGAGTAGTGCGCAATTGCGCATGCGCGCAGCTTAGAGGGAACATTGGTCAGGAGTGAGCGGCCATTTGAATGCCCCAATGGTTTTGAACCCCTTTGTCAAAACGAGATTCAAACGCAACTCATCAGGAACCGTCAGAAGGGGGCGGAGTCAGCTCAAATAATCACGTCTCATTGTCTTAGTAAAGAACGCAAGCAGGCGGCGGGCGTCTCACCTGGCGGGTTTTTCCCACTCGTCTTCGCTAAAGCCGCCGTCGCTGAAGGGGTAGTTCCTCCGGCAGCCGAGAGGGGGCGTCATGGCGCGCTGCTGCTGCTGCTGTTTGGCACCGCGCCACTCGTGAGGGTGAAGGGCCACGCCGGCGGACGCCTGGTGGCTGTACGTCCCTGCGTGGCCGTAGCGGAAACACTCCGGTTTTCATTTCAAAATGGTGGAAATCCCGAAATCTCTTATGGGTTTCTCCACCTACCCTGGCTACAGTAGCCGGCGTCCAGTCCGGACCCGTCCCAGGAGTCCAGGGCCGAGTCCACGCTGGGGACGGTGGTGGCGTAGAGTTCCGACAGCTTGCCGGTGGTCTGCAGGCTGTCCGTCAAGTCGGTCAGGTCGTCTTCGTCGTCGCTCAGCTCGTTTTCCGTGGCGTCGTCCGCTTCGCTTTCTTTCCTGTCGTCTCCGCCTTGCCGGACGAAAAACAAAAACAAATTTGAATGGAGGCGCTATGCTAGCAACCTCAAATTTGAATGATAAAATTGGCCTGACCGTCAAGCATCTTCTTAATCTTGAGCGTGACGCTCTCTCCTGCCATCTGCAGGAGGTGAATGGCCTCGCTCAGGGGTTTGCCCTTCAGGCTCACGCTGTTGATGGCCAGGATGCGGTCGCCCACGTGGATGGCGCCCGTCCTTGGCGTACCCACACACGGGGAGGGAGGACGCCCGTCACGGGCCGCGGTGGGCAACCGGGCGCCGGCCACTGCGCCCGCCCGCGGGTCACCTACCTCTCGGCCAGGCCTCGCTTGGTGAGGCCCGAGATGGTGATGGGATCGAAGGGTTCCTCGGTTCCCGAGATGGTGATGCCCAACGGGCCGCCGTAGCGCTTCAGCTCCACCGTGTAGATGATGCTGCCGGAGGTCTCCTGCTCATCTGTGAGATTAGATTCCAATTTATTCATCCGGTACTCGGGAAATACCCCATCGAGATGTTAATTTCCGCTTGTTTTTATACATGTGCTGAAAAAAATAAAGTCAATAATACCCGGACACTTGTGGTTTGCTCAATGCCAACCGCCATAAAGCAGCAATTACTTACTGTATTGTTAAAATTACATGAACAACAGCGCTACTGTGTGGCCAAGCGTGATATTGCAGTCGTTGGACTTGCTACACCAGGGGTGTCAGACTCGAGTTGGTTTGCGGGCCGCTTTAACGTCAACTTGATTTCAAGTGGGCCGGACCCTTTTAGATATAATATTTAGATATATTTTTAATAAATGGATTAAAAGCCCTAAATATTCAGTTTTTTATAGATCTAAAATAATGTTTATTTTAGCTTTTTTTGTATATTTTGAGATTTTACAAAATGATTTTTGAACTAAAAACACAGAAAAAATGGATTAAAAAATGACAATTATTGATTTAAAAGGGGGAAAATCAGGAAATTTAATATACATCTATACTCTTCATTTGAATTTGATCCTAAAACACAAAGTCAGCACTCATGATGGACTTTCCCGGGCCACACAAAATGATGCGGCGGGCCAGATTTGGCCCCCGGGCCGCCACTTTGACACCTCTGTGCTACACGATGTGCAGCGAGCGACTCACCCGAGTTGTCCTCGTCCTTCCGGATCTTCAGTTTGACCAGTTCCTCGCATTGTTGCAGGATTTGCTCCGCCTCCTCGCGGGAACAAGTTTCCAAACGGACGTTGTCGATGGACAGAAGTTTGTCGCCCGGCTCGAGGGTTCCTGTCCTGAAGAAACAGCATTTCATGAGCATTGGGAATTGGACAAGTTTCAATGATTATACCTTTAACGGCGCTGGATGGCCAATCCATTATGACCGGGAGCGTATTCCTTTGCCCTTCCCGGTCAAATGGATTGGACGTCTAGTGCCGTCAAAGCCGCTCGAGGGAGGAACATTCAGAGGAGGAGTCTCGACAGTTTGATTGATTTGCACGTTCATTGTCGTCAATGGCAGGGAATCGACGCTTACCTGTGTGCCATGCTTCCCTTTTTGATGTCGGAGATGATGAGAGGTTCTCCTGCCTTCTTATTGGCTGCGGGTGGGAAAAAAACGGAGGTTAACGGCCAACAAATTGCATTAAAACATGATTTTAAAATTTTTATTGCATTAAAACATGATTTGAAAATTTTTATAGCATTAAAACATGATTTGAAAATTTTTATTGCATTAAAACATGATTTTAAAATTTGTATTGCATTAAAACATGATTTTAAATTTTTATAGCATTAAAACATGATTTTAAAATTTTTATAGCATTAAAACATGATTTTAAAATTTTTATAGCATTAAAACATGATTTTAAATTTTTTATTGCATTAAAACATGATTTTAAATATCTTATTGCATTAAAACATGATTTTAAAATTTTTAATCTATTCCATTTTTATTTTATTCTAATTTTTAAAATGTATTTTTATTATAAAAGTGTTGCTGAAATTGCGTCAATTGAATAGATTCATTTTTACATTTCACTTATTTAGATTTTTGTAACAGTGAGCATTTTTTTTCAATGTAGCTAACCTTTACGACCGCAAGAGAGCGCCATGGTGCCATTAGTTAATGAGACGAGGGGAGCGCAAAGGAAAAAAAGTCCAAGTGTTTCCGTTCCTTCCTACCTACCGCTAATGGTGAGACCCAACTCCACGCCTTTTTTCTTGGGCAATTTCACGTGGAAAGTTCCACTACTGGGCACGACGGACTCTGCAAAGAAAACAGGTGGCCAAAAAAAGTCAAGTGGATTTGGCTAAACTCCATTTCCGGTCGGCGTCCACACACCTGCCACGTCAAACTCGATCTCCAGAACCACTTTGTTGGTGAGGGCGGCGTCACGCAGCAGCTGGTTGGCCTCCTCCAGGGTCCCATCCTCCGTGGCCATGCCGTTGATGGAGAGCAGTCGGTCGCCCACCTGTAGGAGGCCACACCTGCCGGGGGAGAGGCGTGTCCAATGAAAAATAACATTTTCTAGTCAAGTTTTTGTCTTTTTTTTTAGATATAAGGGGTTTGCTCCTTTCCCTTTTTATTTTATTTATTAATCTATTTGCCGTATAGCACAGTTAATGGCATTTTCTGTGTGTTTTGTGGCTGTTTTTAGCATTTTCGGTGTGTTTTGTGGCTGTTTTTAGCATTGGTTTAGTTCAGTCCCATTCTCATCATTGGAAGAAAAATTGTAGGATGATCCATTTTGAAATTGCCCTTTTTGCTTAAAAAAAGAGATCTTTGGTGAGATCCGTAATTTTAGTGTGTCAAAAAAACAAGAATAAAAAGATTTTAAAGAATAAAAAGATGATACATTTCAGGCAAATACTGTAAACAACCTTTACATTCCTGAAATCTATGAATTACGTCAATCAAACCTATTTTTTTGGGACTAGATGTGTTTTTTTGGGGGATAAACTATTATTTTTGTCGAAAAAAGAAGGACGAAAAGTCAAAAAAGAAGGAAGACCACTGAACAAAGAAAGCAAATAATATTTGACGGTAAGTTGGCAAGCTAGCATCAAAGATAATGCGTGGGGCGCTTGCTTTCCTTTGCAAAGCTCCCCCACAAAGCCAAGCAAGCAATCCATATCTTAGCGCTAAGGCGCTATGGCGCTAACAACAAAGCGCCGTCACCGCATTCATTCCGTCTTTAGCGCACCCGCACGCGCACAGGAAGCTGTTTACTTGTTCATCGATCCCCGCGGCTAATTAGCGTTCCTAGCGTGGGCGCTAGCGAAGAGCGAGCGAGAGAGAGAGAGGGAGGCCTCGGGGGGCGCAGAATTGACTCTGCATTTTTTAGGGGGGGTGTGTTGAATCGATCATCCCACGCGCCCGCGCGCTCATTTCGCTGACATTAGCGGCGAAAGCGTGACCGCGCTCGGCTCGGGCGGAGGAACGCAACGGCGCCGTTGTCAGACATTTAGGCTAAATTAATATTTAATTTGCGTGTCATTAACGGAAAAAAAACAGCGCTGCCGAGAGCTTTGGCGCGGAGGTGGCTGGAATATGTACGCAAAAAGTAGCATGAATATTTTCTTGCTATACATATGATATTCCTCTTTGTTTCTGTCCAATTTTGTTATGTTTTTTTGCCCTTAACATTTACGACTCCGGCAAAAAGGATTTTTATTTTTTTACAAAAAAAGCCCTGTTCATTTCTAATGGCAAAAAAAAATAAAAAATGCAATTTCAAAATATCTATTGACGGCATTAGACATCAGTTCCCTGTCAAAATGAATTGCCTTTTCTAGTGTCGCCAATGGCAGACAGTGACTGAAATATTAGCCTAAAAATAAATAGGAATCAACTTGAAATCCCCACGCAATTTCTGCAGAAAATGCATTTTGTATTCCTCCAAAAAGCTAGTGGGGCAGACGTATCACGTGACTAGCCACCTCTGTGGAGAAAATGCTAAATCTATGCGACAAATTGCACACAGAAACCCCGGGGATAAAAAGTGGGACACTTACCCCCCCCACCCACGGTCCAAAATCATCAAAGAGAGTCAAAGAGACAAGAAGCTGCTCGGGAATAAACGGGCTAACCTTTCGGCCGAGCTGTCGGGCTCGATGAATCGTACGAGCGGCGGAGCCGAGAGCGTCTCGGTGGCAAAGATCCCCCCTTGGAGTTGGACGCCGAAGCCGTTGAGGGGGTCCCCCGTCAGGACCACCTCGCTGGTCTCCACATGGACCACTTGACCGCCGGGACCCACCGAGCTGGACGCCAGGGACACTGAAAGGACACCAAAATTGACAAGAGTACATAGAGTACTGCATCCCAATCAACAACTATACACGTATCAAAGTGGCGGCCCGGGGGCCAAATCTGGCCCACCGCATCATTTTGTGTGGCCTGGGAAAGTCAATGATGAGTGCCGACTTTCTGTTTTAGGATCAAATCAAAATGAAGAGTATAGATGTATATTAAATTTCCTGATTTTCCCCCTTTTAAATCAATAATTGTCATTTTTTAATCATTTTTTCTGTGTTTTTAGTTCAAAAATCATTTTGTAAAATCTCAAAATATGTAGAAAAAAAAAGTTAAAATAAACATTGTTTTAGATCTATAAAAAACGGAATATTCAGGGCTTTTAATCCATTTATATATAAAAAAATATATCTAAATATTATATCTAAAACGGTCTGGCCCACGTGAAATCAAGTTGACGTTAAAGCGGCCCGCGAACCAACCCGAGTCTGACACCCTTGAACTAGCATATTCCCAAATTTGGCTAATGCTAATCCAGATCACGGAAACGCTAACGCCAGCCCGAACTCGAGCCTTAAAGTTACAAGCGGAGCTTAGACACTGGAGACGTTATCGACAGATTTGAAAGATTTGGTCTGGTCTCAGAATTGATTTCCAGAAGACTCCGTCGTTCCGGTCCAACTTTTTGAAAGGTCGTAAGAAGACGAACTCACGGGAGCTTTTGTGGTCTTTCTTCCTGTGCCTGCGTTTGAGAAGAGAGTTCCTTGGGCTCATGGGCACGCCGGGCCTGGGGAGCGTGTTGAAACCCGCAGAGTTGGCGGAACCTGGAGAGAAAGCGGCCGTCACCAGAGCTGCGGGGAAAAAAAGCATCGGTCAGCGCGTCCAGCCAAGGCGGCCAGCCAAAGTGCCGTGGCGCCGACATTTGCAGTAGTCCAGGTTGTTGTTGTTGATGATGACGTTGTTGTTGGCGGCGGTGGTGGCGGTCCACGACTTGTGCAAGGTGGAGCTGGCGTTACAGTGGATGGAGTTTGCGGGCGGTGGGCAGAAGTTGACGCAAGGCTCCCACGAGTGAGGGTGCTCGGACTTCTGGACCTTCACTGGAACATAGACACATGGCAGCTTCTTCTAATGTTCTCATAACAAGGCAGGAACCAGGTAATCTTCAGAACAACAAGTGTATAAAGCTCTCACCAGCGTCACCTTGCGCTTTCCCAGCCATCCGGGTCTGGCGGGCGGGGAGCAATTCCAGTCGGACCAGCTCGGTGGCGCTGGCCAGCAGCTGCGTGGCCTCCAGGACGCCGCAGTGCTCCGTGGACGTGCCGTCGATGGACAGCAGGTGGTCTCCGGCGTGCAGCGCCCCGCACCTGAGCGGCAAACGTGCGTGTGCGGTCTTTTGGTGGCGGTCTTTTGGTGGCGGTCTTTTGGTGGCGGTCTTTTGCTCGCCGGTCTTTTGGTCGCCCGGACCGCGACAGTGGGCGACCAAAAGTCCGGTGACCAAAACAAGGTAAAACAACACGGTCTACGCATGAATAAAAGCCAACAATGGCCATGAGCAGTTTCACTGAGCCCACGTGTGAGTGTAAAAGAGTTTGTATGTACATGCATTGTCCCTTTAAGAAGCTATCTCAGTTCAGTCAAGGTCTTAACAAGTTTACCAACAAAAAACAATCAAAGTCCGGGAAATTTGGAGCTTTTCTTTAGCCTAATAATTACTAGGGCATTAAGTATGATTAAATAGTCATTTGCAGTTTGTATTTAGGGAATTTGAGCAACGATTTCAATGGTAATTATCAATAACCTTCCGGGCGACCAAAAGACCGGTGACCAATCGACCGTGTACCCAAACGTGCATGCGGTGAGGTGGCCCAGAGACCGGATGGGCTTTGGGTGGCGTACCTGTCCGCCACACTGCCCGGCTTGACCCGCTCCACCACCACCACCCTCTTGTTGCGTTGGCTGGCCGACGTGAGCGCCACACCCAGCGCCGCCCCCGGCGGTTTGGCCATCTCCACCAGGAGCGGACCCGACGCATCGCTCAGGGTCTCTGGCGAGAGACAAAAAACAGGCCTCGGCTTAAGCTTGGGCTTCCTCCCCTCCGCGGGCGGCTGGGCACGCACCCACGATGGCGACGTCGTACTCGATGTGCAGGAGAGCTTCCTGTCCGCACTGGGCCAGCACGGCGAGGGCGTCGCCGTGGCTGGCGTCGCGCAACGGCACGCCGTCCGCCGCCAGGAGGCGATCGCCGGGACGCAGCGTGCCCTCCCTGATGACACAAATGACAACAACATTAGTAGGAAATGATGTTTTTTTTCGTACATTTCTTCCAGTGTTTTTGAATGTATTTTTTTGAAACACAATCAACCTTGGAATATATACAGAAAATATGACAAGATAACATTCTACAACAAGTGAAAGGTTGTGAAATGAATCATGGGGCTTTGAGAAGAGTAGCCTATTTCCAGTGGCGGTCCGTGCATTTTCTCGTAACGCCTTCAACGAATCAATCCAACCCTCCAAAACTATTTTATGGCTATAAAACCTCTACTGCAGCTACAGCTGTGACACATAAAAAAATAATCAATAAATCAATGCACAAAAATGGGGTAAAATGCCCTTCCTAGCAGCATTTATTGATTAAATTCAAATACTGGAGCTTTTCAGACATTGCAACCAGGCCAAGGGGGTGATTTCCCTGGGAAAAGACAGCGATGGACGTCAATGGCGAAATGGCAAAAATTGCACTAAAATTTCAATAAAATCCACTTCCTAGCAGCATTTAGTGATCAAATACAAACACTAGATATTAAATACAAACACTGGAGCTTTTCAGATATCAGAACCGGGCCCACAATTGAAATATGATTTAGCCTGCAGAACTGATTGTGAAGGCCTTGTGGCAGATTTCTGACCCTGGCAACAAATAATGGCTGAAATGTGATTGGTTCAATGCTTCAATATGAAAACGCACATCTGGAAGCAGTGCAACCAGGGGGAAAAGCAATGAAATGAAGCTAACAGATAATTTGGAATGATCTCATAAGTATTGATGGACAAAATATAATATATAATATATGATTCAGATATTTCTTAGGACAGCAGAGAAGGTCTTGAAGGCCCTGACGGCCCGCCACTGCCAATTTCCCAATTTCTGTGGAATTAATCTCGTGATTTACCTAGCGCGCCCCCTGTCGATGGCTTTCCATTATTGCCCAATTTTATGTTGCTCATTGAAACCGACTTTAGGGGCCGAATTCATAAACAGATAAACCAATCCCAGGAGGACGTACAAAATAGGATGGGCCTAAATTGAGCGATTCTTACAGAAAATGGCAGACTTAGGGTTAGTTAGTCTTTTCCTGAGACGTTATTAAAGGCCTACTTTTGATAGACACGTCTGGCAAATTTCACGTTGCTAAGCCAGAGTGTTCTCAAGGGCTGGATTTTCCCAAAATGAACAATTTTTGGGTGTTTTTTTTTTGAGGATGTGAGGATTTACACGCCGCGATCGCTCCCACCGGACATGTTGACGGCGACGTTTGAGTTGTTGTCGCCTTCCTTCCGTCTCTTTAAGCCTTTTTCTCATCAAGGCAAGGAAGAACTGTTAAGGTCCGCGCTGTGCGAAAGCCAGGATTAACTTGCCTCGCTCCGACTGGCGCATAAATGGGAAGGAAAGCAGCGTGAACGCCTGCTTTCCTTCGGGCTGACCCACATTTTCGCAGGCAATTTTCCTCGCCGGGCCGTGGCCAAAGCCGTGTCTTTGATGCTCGGGTCACTTGTGACCAGGTGGGAAGGCTGCTATTCAATCTTATTCTACAAGCAATATGTTTTGGCCCCAAAAATGAAAAGAAAGTCTTTTTGACACTTTGATTGTCCAATCCAATTGGAATGGGAGGGCTAAAACCCATCAGATGGTCCAAGCAAGAAAAATCTGAAGTGCAGATCGGACGGACAGAAAGGACAAGAAGAGACCCGTGTGCGGTCGTTTGGTCGCCCGGACCCAAACAACGGACGACCAAAAGAGCGGCGACAAAACAAGACGGTCTACGCATGAATAAAAGCCAACAATGGCCATGAGCAGTTTCACTGAGCGGACGTGTGAGTGTAGAAGAGTCTGTATGTACATGCGTTGTCCCTTTAAGAAGCGACGTGAGTCAGGGTCTTCTTAACAAGTTCTCCAACAAAAAACAATCAAAGTCTGGTAAATTTGGAGCTTTTCTTTAGCCTAATAATTACTAGGGCATTAAGTATGACTAAATAATCATTCGCAGTTTGTATTTAGGGAATTTGAGTAACGATTTAAATGGTAATTATCAATAACCTTCCGGACGACCAAAGGACCGGCGACCAAACAACCGAGTACCGAAGAGACCGAACGTCAACATCAAAGTTGTGTCTGTGAGTACAAACGTGGAATAAGAAGCAAAGCTTGACTTAATAGAGAATGTTATTTGGATGTTTTCATGTTCCTGCTGTCCCACTTTAGCTTTTCTTTCAAAGGCAACACAGAATAAAAATAGCTAGCGCTTCAAGCCGAAGAGCAATGAGGACTTCAAATGATGCTTCCTTCTCCGGCTCGCCTACTAGCACCCTCACGGTACACGGTCGATTGGTCGCCGGTCTTTTGGTCACCCGGAAGGTTATTGATAATTACCATTTAAATCGTTGCTCAAATTCCCTAAATACAAACTGCGAATGACTATTTAGTCATACTTAATGCCCTATTAATGATTAGGCTAAAGAAAAGCTCCAAATTTCCCGGACTTGTATTGGTTTTTGTTGGAGAACTTGTTAAGACCCTGACTGGCGTCGCTTCTTAAAGGGACAGCGCACGTACATAGAAACTCTTCTACACTCACACGTGGGCTCAGTGAAACTGCTCATGGCCATTGTTGGCTTTTATTGATGCATAGACCGTCTTGTTTTACCTTGTTTTGTCGCCGGTCTTTTGGTCGTCGGTCTTTTGGTCGCCCATTGTCGCGGTCCGGCCTACCACAAGACCGCGACCAAAAGACCGGTGACCAATCGACCGCACACGCACCCTCACCTATCACATACCTGTCTGCGGGGCCTCCGGGCCGGACGTAGGTGATCGCCAGGGGGCGCGACTTGTGCCAGTCTTCGTGAAGACCACCTGGGAGGAGAAACCTGGCTTCAGTTTTTCAGCTGACCTTTTTTCTTAAGCAGATTGTGCAACATTTACCTCGGACCACAAAGCCGAAGCTGCTGCCTTCCTTGTGCAAACAGATGTCGATGGTCTTGGAAATCACGCCAGACCGGCTATCGGGTGCTAAACACAAAAGGAAAAAGATTCATTCGAAGGAGCACACATTGGGCTGATGATCATTGATTTCACGTCGTCGTACAGAGGATGCCATTGATTAGCTTAAGTATATGCGTGGAACATCAAAGAGCACCGGAAGAGACACATAAAACAAAGACACGGGAAAATCCAAGGAGATCGAGAGCTCAAAAACACAAGACGGACAGACATTAAGGGCAAAAAGAAGCAAATACATCAAAGACACACCCTGGGAGTTGTCCGAGATATACATGAAAAGTCATCAAAGACTCCCCCAAAACGGGCATGGTGAATAAATAATAGGCGAGCAGTACATGTATCAAAGACACAAATATTGGGCTTCAAAGAGGCCCAAGAAGCATCCAAAACCACTCTTGTTGCCGTGTAAATGTTCTGTTAACATGTGCTAGCTAGCCATCTCGGCACTGAAACGCTAGGAATGACAGGCAATTCTATGTATCCACAACAGCGGAATGACAAATTACAAGTCCGTAACTTACACTTATTTAGGTCTTTTGCCGATTAAACGTAGCTTATGGAGAAGCACCATCAATTTCGTCACACGCAGTTTCTGCGTGTGATGACAAGTAGGCTTTTTGTGTTGTGGTAATGACGACATGGCCTATGTCCGATTATTATTATTATTATTATTATTATTATTTTGGTCGCCCGGAAGGTTATTGATAATTACCATTTAAATCGTTGCTCAAATTCCCTAAATACAAACTGTGAATTATTATTTAGTCATACTTGGTATGCCCTGTTAATTATTAGGCTAAAGAAAAGCTCTAAACTTCCCGGACTTTTATGGTTTTTTGTTGGAGAACTTGTTCTTGACCCTGACTGACGGCGCTTCTTAAAGGGACAGCGCATGTACATACAAACTCTTCTACACTCGCACGTCGGCTCAGTGAAACTGCTCAAGGCCATTGTTAGCTTTGATTGATGCGTAGACCGTCTTGTTTTACCTTGTTTTGTCGCCGGACTTTTGGTCGTTGGTCTTTTGGTCGCCCGTTGTAGCGGTCCGGGCGACCAAAAGACCGGCGACCAAAAGACCGGCGACCAAAAGACCGGCGACCAAAAGACCGGCGACCAATCAACCGCACACGGGGGCGGGAAAATGGACGTTAGCGGTTAGCATACCTGTAGGCGGCAGCTCGTACTCCACCTCCAGCAGGACCCGTTCGCCGACGTTCTTCAGGAGGCTGATGATTTCCTCGTGGCGCAGCTTGGTCAGGTTGATTCCGTTGACCGACTTGATGTAGTCGCCCACGTTCAACTGGTCGCTCCTGCAACGGCCAGGCGGCCACATTGGATTGGATTGGATAACTTTATTCATCCCGTATTCGGGAAATTTCATTGTCACAGTAGCAGGAAGGGGGGAATGCATACAGAAGAAAAAAAACACATAGTTACAGGTTAGACCAGGGGTAGGGAACCTATGGCTCGGGAGCCACATGTGGCTCTTTTGATGGGTGCATATGGCTCTGAGCCAAAACATGGAAACCGGTGGTGAGAGAGCCGAGTCCCGAACGCACCAATAGGAACGTCACGTGGGCACTGTGGCATTGATTTTTTTTTTTTAAATTAGTCTTCTGCATTCATTCTCTCATTGATACTCATTGAACTCATTGACATTCATTGATTAGCAACACCTAAACAATGTTGTCAAAATAATTAAGAGACTTTTTGTACTTTACAAGTTGTAAAATGACGAAAAAAAAATCGCACATTTTCATGTGTTTTGACTTTTAAATTGTGATTATGGCTCTCAAGGAATAATATTTGAAAATAGGAATTGTTTATGGCTCTCTCTTTCAAAAAGGTTCGCAGAACAACAAAGCAAAAGCACAAAGTACAAAGCAAATCAAAGTCAATGGGATCATTAAGAATCACCAAATCAAATCATTAAGACAGAAAAGCAGCAAAAACACAAAACGAGCAAGAGTGGACGGAGCTACCGCCACCGGCTGCCACTTGAACGGCGCCATCTTGGTTGCGGTAGCAAAAACAGATACAGACTCAAGAAAAAGACGTTGTAAAGTTGGATAAAACTGGAACCCCACACGGGAAGTCTTATTGTCTTATTAGCCGTCACGCCCGCCGCCCGCTCTCTCGCCCGAGACGTACCGAGCCGCCAGTCCGCCGGGGCGCAGGTTGGAGACCCGCGGCTTGCCGTCCTTGTCGGTTCCGCCGGAGATGGTGAGGCCCAACGTGCTGCCTTCCTTCTTCACCAGCTCCACCATGGTCACGCCCCGCAGCGCTTCTGAGCAAAACACACACACAACACACGGCAGCCCACGCAAACATTCAAACACACACAAAAAAATAGAAAGATAAACACAAAGAATAACAAATGCACCCCGACATGGGCGTATTACACCCCCCCCGTACACTTCAGTTCAGATCCAAGCACGCTTAATCACACAAAGATAAATGAACAAACAAATGACAATACTGGGAATGAAACAAGGGCGTAGAATCGTTGAAAAATAAATACATATTGAATAAACAATAATATAATTCAATAATTTGCTCTCGCACGCAAACACGCATGAAAAACACAAGTAGCAAACGTAAATACCCAGGCAAAATATCTCCACATAGACACACACATAAAAGTGCGCACAAGTACTTTAACATAGAGTGGTACCTCTACATACGAGCAGCTCTACCTACGAGGAAATTTCGAGCAAATAATTTGCTCTAGATACGAGAAAAATTTCGAGATGCGAGAAAGCCAGGTAGCCATGACATGAGAGGCTGTTTATCATTGTAGCGCACTGTCTTTTTTGGCACATCTCTTTCGTGTATAACAGATATCTACGAGCATTGAACGATTTATTCAGACGAGTTTCGACCAGGAAACGCACAACGCGCATGCGCGGGCAAAAAGAGAGCTTTCTGGGTAATGAAGTATACTCGTGCACACAACACCGATAGCCAATGGTACCCTTTCTCAGAATAAAATTTCATTACCCACAATCAATACGTGGGTTGGCTGTTATTCCTTCCTTAGCCTGTTAGCTCCCGCGATCGCTCATTCAAGACTACTTCTGGTTGGCAAGTGGTCGTGCGTTATCCTATTGTGAGGACATTTGTGTGCATCATTTTCGGAATATTTTGAAGGCGATACAACGGCAAACAGCCCATCGATAGCGAACGTGAGGGTGGAGGCGTGGCAAACCGCTAACCCGCCCAGAACGAAGGTAAAAAAAAATAGAATTCAGTTTTGTGTAAATTTACATTAAACGTATGTTTGAGTGTGTCTATATATATATATATATTAATCCAAGTTAATTTAAATGTGTTTGTTCGGTTACGAGTGCGTTGCCGTGGGTACTTTAGCGTAGCATAACATTATTACAATAACGTAGCTCATTTGATTTTAGCATAACACAACACAAAATGCAAAGACAAATAGCCAAACGCATGCCCCTCAAAACATGGGCGCACACACACACACACACACGTATGTGTGCGCACACCCCGAAAAACAGGTGAGACAGAGTGCCGCTGTGATAGATTAGCGAGATTAAGTCAATCCCCGAGGCGACGCTTGGGTTCACTGAGGTGTTTCACACCCCAAACACACACACACACGCGCGCGCGCGCGCGCACACACACACACACACACACACACACACACACACACACACACACACACACACACGCATACACACGCACGTTTATCTGCAGAGAGTCGCTAATGAGTCATACGGTGGATCACATTTGCATGAAACTGGAGTCAATTTGCCGTGTGTCATTCATTTACAATCTGGTCTTTCATAAGGTCACTTGCCGCATAGTGACGGCCATAGGCGTCCAATCAATTTCAACTTTTATAAGATAACTCATTCACTGCCCGAAATGGACGGTCCTCTTCTACCAAAGGCGTAAATACAATGAGCTTAATTGCAATGCAGAGTACGAACGAACGTGTTAACTCATTGGTGACGCTTATGGCCGTCAACGGCGGCGAATGAATGGCCACGTGCCTGGTATGCTGTGTCTCCTGGAGGCGGCGTTGTGTTCCGGTCCAGAGACGTCTTTGGTCTTCCCGTACGGTCCGTCATCTGCGCACAAACACAACGAACGGGCTGGCTGACAAAAGCGGATTTAGGACCCGGTTTGCTCGTGGCATCAAACTTCCTTTAAGTTGATTTATGCAAAGTTCAAATATTTCGAATAAGCGGTCCAGAAAATGAAGGGTATTGTTCTCTAGAATTTCACATAAGTCTTCTACTGTTGTTTTTTCTCAGTGTCAGACGTCAATCCCCAGCTTTGATAAATTACATTGCGTGTCCAAATGGCTACTACTTTAAACGCAAGGATAAAATAAAAAATATAAAAAATTGGCAGCACATATTAGTATGTACTTGTATTTAGAAATATGTCCAGCGGGGGGCAGTACATGCCCTTGTTATTCCTAAATGAATGTTATCTGTAACGGGCCGTATATGGCCCGCGGGCCGAGGTTGAAAACCATGTACACACACGATCCGGGGGCGGGCGAGCGCGCAAATCCCGTTTCGGCGAAACGTCTGTTCGGCGAACTGTCCGTCGGCCAAACGTCTTTCGGCGAATTGTCCGGGTACGCTGTCCAAGTAGTCAAAGAAACTTTTCCCAGGTCTGGCACGCTCTGCCAAGCGGGCGCTTGCTAAGAAATTGCAAAGGCGCCTGATTGCAATCATTAGCATGCTGAAATTGGCCAAAGCGACATGTAATTAGCAGGCGGCCAAAGCGACATGTAATTAGCAGGCGTCCACATCACAAAGAGCCACCGTCGTTAACTCGCCTTGGCTGGCGCACACACACACTAACGTACACACACGGTGGTACGTACGCATACACACGCACGCACAGTCCTGTGGGAAGCGTGCCGCCCACGTAAGCAGGCCAGTCGAAAGAACAAGCAGTAATTAAGAAGCTTAATGGCTTTTGTGTTGTGCTTAATTGCGGCCCAATGTGTCAGAATGGGGGGCTTGGAGTTTTGATGGCGAGGGGGGGGGCTCCTATGCTGGTCACGTGCTCTCTGAAAACAATGGTGACAGACATGCTGGAATTTGAAAACCAAAAACAGGAGGGAGAGCGAGCTTTTCAGAGTTAAGACCGTCCGTCATCAAAGACACACAAGACACGTTAGGATCCAATTGGGTGAGTGAGGATGACATGATTTGTGACGTCCGTCATCAAAGACACACAAGACACGTTAGGATCCAATTGGGTGAGTGAGGATGACATGATTTGTGACGTCCGTCATCAAAGACACACAAGACACGTTAGGATCCAATTGGGTGAGCGAGGATGACATGATTTGTGACGTCCGTCATCAAAGACACACAAAACACGTTAGAATCCAATTGGGGGAGTGAGGATGACATGATTTGTGACGTCCGTCATCAAAGACACACAAGACACGTTAGAATCCAATTGGGTGAGTGAGGATGACATGATTTGTGACGTCCGATCAAAGAACCCTTTCTAGCTCGTTCTGCCTGGCAGGCACTTTAGCTTTTATTTTCACGACACTGGTGCCGTAAACCCAGAAATTAGCGTGACCGACCGCGTTCCCCAGATGGAAGATAAGACGACGGCGATGATGCAAGGTAACGAGTAACCCGCCGTGCCCCCCGACCCCTCCCGTAGCCACCGTCGGCATGATTCCGAAGCGCGGTCGGAAGCAAAAGCGCTCCCCCATTAGCTAGCGATCGATCCGTGGGATTTCCCCCGAGGCCCGGCGGGCGTCGGAGTACGACAAAACGAGCCGTCGGGCCTCCGAACGCGTTGGCTCCCTCCCGCCACGCTGGCCGGGGGCGCCAAATAGGATGAGGCTCGTTTGACGAATGCGTTAAGGGGCGCCGTGTCGATTGCTCTGTCAGCACAGAACACATTCAAAGTAGATTAGTTGGCTAGCAAAAACTCCACCCACTTGAAATTTAACGGGCCTTCATCTGACGTTTGACGCGACGGAAAGCAACAGAAGCAAACATCTGCTCTCCGGCGCCCGCGGGCATCTGGCGCTCGACAATCGACCGACGCGGAAACAACATTTGCGCCGCTAATGGCACGTGTTGCAAACTGGACCGGTGCTTTCGCGCCACTTCGACGAAGGACCATGTGCTGCAATTTGGTTGATGGCGCGAGTCAATGGAGCTGAAAAATACATGGTGCAATTGCCTAATTAGCTCATCACAACATCAGAAATAAGCTAGCAAAGTGGCAGACGTCCGCAAAAGTTACATTCGGCGGCAGTAAAACCGACGTTGGCCTCGGGCGGGGCAAAATAGCCGACAAATGTGGGAACGTTAGCTTAGCTCGGCCAAGTTATTTGTCGGCAAATGTTCGGCGTTAACCCGAAAACATGAAATGGGAAAGCAAGATCAATTAGCCTGCCAGAAATTAACAAACATGTATATTACCCAGCAAATATCAAGAAAATGTGACCAGCAAACATAACTATCACAAAAATCATCTTTTAGCTAACACACTCAATTAGCAAATCAAATATGGAATAAATGAGTATCCATAATTTAGCCAAATCCAAAAAATAGCCATAAAAAGATGAAAAGTAAGTGCATATTTAGCTCATTTAACACAAAATATTATGACCAAATTGAACTTTTAGGGGCCGGTCACAAAGTTAGCGACCAAACTTAAAATCTGGCAACAAAAAAAGTGGAAAATTAGATTATGCTAGCACACGTGAGAAATACTGTAAAACGAGGAATACGAGACATCATTCCCCTACGATGCCCCCTACAGGCTCGGAGTCCCTCGAGCCCGCTCAAAATGAAACCAATGTTCATTGGTCTCTTCCAGTCAAAATAATGATATGTCGAGCGCCGTCAATGGCAACCAAGGACCAGAGAGACCAGGTTCGGAGTCCGGAAAGAATATTTCTCTCACCCACGTCCTTCCCGGACTCCACGGCGCCCCCTGCATCTCACTTGATGCCACGACAGACTCCCCCGATCGATCCTCCTTCCACTCACCGCCACCGCCGGCCCCGACGTCCCTCCGCAAACCGCAAAACATGACCGCCGACATGGACGAGATCGGCCGCCTCACGCGGGAACGCTGGCGCGCTAATGGGGAAGAGAGAGGAGAGGTAAAGCGTCGGGAACCGGGAAAGTGAGAGAGCGAGAGATAAAGAGAGATAAAGAGAGAGAAAGAGAGAGAGAGAGAGAGAGAGATGCGGACCGCCGAGCGCTCGGGGAGCCGACTGCGATGATCAAAGATGACTGGCGCTTACGTTACTACCGCTCCAAACCCCCGAGAGAGAGAAACAGAGAGGGAGAGAGGTAAAGATGTCAGGAGGGAAGGAGGTGAGGATGTAAGGATGGGAGGGAAGGAGGGAGGGAGGGGGGGACGCAAAGATAAAGACATGTAAAGATGTCAGAAGGAGAGAAAGTGACAATGCGTGGATTGCGAGCATAAGTGGTGATAAAGGGGGCTGAGCGTAAGGGGGTCTGCAGTCAGCGTGGACGCCGGGATTTACTTAAGGTACTTGAAGACAACACCAGGATGAGAGAAAGTGAGGGTGACCAGATGTTGGAATGCAAGCAGGTGAAGGCGTACGGAATTACCGTATTTTCACGACTATAAGGCGCGCATAAACGTCAAAGATTTTCTCCAAAATAGACAAGGCGCCGTATAATCCAGTGCGCTTTATATATGGACCAATACTAAAATTGTTATCAGGATAAAATAAAATAAATCAGTCGATAGGACAACTACGGAAACCAGCCCCCGACTCTACTATTTTCCCGTAGATAAAGTACTGCGCAGTGACTGCTGGGATAGAGTTCTTCAATACACTCAGTATGACGGCGACCACACTAATTTGGTGCTCGCCGTCATTTCGGCTGTATTTACAAAAGAAATCCTGTCGCTAGATGTTGGCTTCAACGGAGCATTCAAAGGTAGACTGCAAACTATATATATATTATATATAATAACTCGGAGCTTGCCGTCATTCCCGGAGGCTTAAGAACTACAACCGCGGGCGTTTTGGAAGACGCATTTGGGCAATTGTTTAACTCGGACACAGAAAATGAGGACTTTGATGGATTTGTGGGTGATGATGACGCGAATAAGTTGTAAAATGTCTAAACAAAGTACAAACGAACTCAGTATTGCTTCCGTTGCCTTTTTAAAACATGTTTGTAGCGTGCAAGAACTATATTTCCCAGCAGTCACTGCGCACCGGAACCCGGAAATAGGCTGCTTCCGGTAGCCAGCGCTATTGCGTTTCGATGTTCATCCATATATAATATATAATATATATGCGTCTAATGAAATGGTGCGTGCTTTGTGTGTCTAAAATACAGAAATAGCACTCGTTACTGACACTGCGGCGTAAAATACGATGCGCCAAATAGTCGTGAAAATACGGTAAGGACGTCGGGATCCCGGGGGCGACCAACATATAAGGGGAAATGTGTGTGAAGATGTGAGAGAGTAAAGCTCTCAGATGTAAAGATTTCTGTAGGAGAGAAAGTCAGGGTGGAGAGAGAGAGAGAGAAGGATGCTGGGGGTGCTAAAGGCTGAGAGAGTCTGCAGACAGTGAGTATGGATGTGAAGATTACTTAGGATGAGAGAGAGTGAGATGGCCAATATGTTAGCATGCAAGCGGGTGAGGATGTAATTGAAGGTGTATGGATTCCAGTGGGGGGCGGGTTGCCAGATTACAAAAGAATGTCAGGATAATAGCGCGTGCAGCTGCAAAAGGGCGGTCTGCGCTAAATACGGATGTCAGCGTGATTTAGGAGATGAGAATGTGACGACGAGAGAAAGTCAGGTGGAAAAGTACTTAAGGTGCAAGGAGTTGAAGATGTATGGATGGATTCCAGCGAGTGGTCAGGATGTAGCATTAAAAAACAACGAGTGAGTGGAGATGCAAGAGAGTATGAGAAGATGTAAAGATGAAGGAACGTCAGGAGTCAGGATGGATGTATAGATCTGATGAAAAATTATAACAAGGGTGTGAGGATGAGAGGGGCTACAGATAATAAACTATTGGAACAAATTACAGCTTATTGTTATCATCACAGGTCTCTACTTTCAAAATAAATCAAGTTACGAAACCACTTGTGGAAACAATGACATAATAATCTAGATGTGACAAGGTGACCATGTGAGGACATAAGCAAGGATGCAAAGAGTTATTTGTTTTGGGAGAAATGACAGTCATATAGCAGTGAGCCCTTGCACCCCCGCACACGCACGTTGACATATTTGAAAGCATTTACAAACACACGGCAGCGTGCGTGTTGCCAGTAATAAGCCTTATTTACGCTCCGTCTCGCGGTGTGAGCGTTTTGGTCAGTTGTTTTTGGAGCCGACTCGCTCGCTCGCTCGCCCGCCCGCCTCTGCCTGACCTACTTTTCTTCCCTAAAAAAAATAATAAAAAGTTCATTCTGCATCTTTGCATCAGCATCACTTGGCATCCCGTCTGACTCACACAAACGCGCCCGCAGCTGCTTTTGCCACTTCCTTCCTTCGGTTGTGTTCCAACCAATAGGCAACGAGATGTCAAAATTCGCCACAAGAGGCCAAGTTATCGTAAAATCAGTAAATTAGCCCCAAAAACAACATGCAACCTTAGCCACAGAACAGAAGGAATTAGCCTAAAAAAATGGTTACTTAACAGAAAACGTGACCTTCACCACAGGATCGAACAAGTTAGCCGTTAATGTTAAATTAGCTAGAAAACCAACCACAGAAGACCAGAATACATTCTACAAAATAAGACAAACACGTGACGTTCACCGCAGAAGACGAGAAAATAGCATATAAATGTTAATTCAAGATAGCAAATACGTCACCAGACCAGGGGAAATTAGCCTAAAAAAGATATTTACCAGGTATTGTGCTTTAACCACACGACCGAGCAAGTTAACCTTTAAATGTTAAATTAGCTAGCAAACCCATTTTGACGAAAAAACGAATACAAGTAGTAAGAAAAACACCTGCTGTATGAAATACATAATGGTGGTTGCTGCAATAGAAAAATATAAATGAATTGAAAAAAAAGAAATCAAAAAATCAAATATAAAAATATAGATATCATCAATAATACAAGTAATGTGCATGAATAATGAGGCTATGTGGTTAGTAGACAATGCTTTCTTTGGCTGGTGAATTAATGAGTTAATTCTATTTTTTTACACTACAAAATTAAAGTAAACACGCGACGTTCACCACAGAACACGATAAATAAACCTATAAATGTTAATTAAAACTACCATCTCACCTTTTCCACAAAACAAGTGAAATTAGCCTATAAAATGATATTCACCAGGTATCGTGCCTTCGCCACAGGGCCGAGCAAGTTAGCCTTAAATGTTAAATTAGCTAGCAAACCAACCATAAGAATAAAGTTTACAAAATAAGAAAGTAAACACGTGACGTTCACCACAAAACACGAGAAAATACTCTAGAAATGTTCATTCAAGCTAGCAAACATCTCACCTTATTCATAGAACAAGTGTAATTAGCGTTTATAAAATGATATTTACCAGGTATTGCGCCTTCACCACAAGACCCAGCAAGTTAGCCTATATACTAAATGTGAAATTAACTAGCAAACTACATATGGGGAAAAGCCGAAATGGAGCAAATTGTAATTACGCAGGCAGACAGGAATAGGGTACACTAAACAGTCCTTATTACACAAACCTGTTCACTAAAAGTAAACCTTAAGACAAAACTCAGGGGAAAATAAAGAACCAAAACAAATTTACAGGCGGGGGGCGGTGCTTGGAACCGGGGACACATAAACAATGACCAAAAGTTGATAGTCGCAATCATGTGACGTCAGCCTAATTTTGCCCGAAGTCATGTGGAAACGTCAAATAATAATGAGCCAACAAAATGGGGAAATTAGCCAAACAAATCTATGCAAACATTTGATTTTATCCCACAATTATGATATTAACTGGCAAACACTATAGTACAGTAAATTAGCCAAAAAACGTGTGCTGTAAGCCACAGAAAGAAATGAACACATTCATGTTATTAACAAAACTAGCCGTTTAACATGGCACATTGCCCTCCAAACAGGTAAAATTAGCCGTAGAATGCCGTACGAGCCAATAAAGATGTAAAGTAAGCCACAGGACAGATGAAAATGAGCCTTTAAATCTTCATAAATTACTCAACAATATGTGAAGTGAGCTACAGAACAGAATTAATTAGCTTACAAATGTGACATTAGCTCGCAAACTTGAAAAGTTACAAAGTAAAAAAAAATCTGTAATTAGCCAGCAAGTATTTGCCATGAACCCAAAAGCATGCAATGAGATGACAAACATGACAATTCGCCGGCAAGAGAAGAACCCCTGGCGTGATGATGACAAAAACAAAATAGCCCAAAAATGGAATTTCGCCCAATTATGTCACTTGTGCTGCATATTGTACGCGTGTGCGAATGCGTGAGCTAGCATTAAAGGACAAAGGGAGGCAAAGGAGGATGGCGGCAAATCAAGCACACTTGAGAATGACTCATAACGGCGTGCTGGCGTAGCGGCGTAGCGGTGGCGGTCCGACCGCCGGTCTTATCTCGCACTTCCTCCCTCTAAAGGATTGGAGTGCAAATGAATAGGCTCTGGGATGATGACGGCTAAGACTCTTGAAGTGGCAAATGACAGCGCGCGCGTGCGTGCACGTCAGAAAGTGGATGGATAGCGCGTGCGCGCTACAATTATGAGCTAAAGTAGCCGGAAAGTCTGGTGCATATTAGCAAACGTTGGAAATGGGGACTGAGCCTGTGCTAAATTAGCCAGCAAATACTCAGAGTTGGCACAACGGCGATAAGAAAAAAAAAAAACTTTTGTGGAAATGGGCTGTAAATTTGGCTTGCGAGGGTGGAATGAGCCCAGAAAATAGCATCAAGAAATGAGCATTTTTACTTGCTAACTAGCAAACATGCACCCTGATGTGCCAACAAACAAAATTAGCCCAATAATTATAGAAAAGTTGGTTGACTTTAGCCTGGATCATGTGCGGTCATTTGGTCGCCGGTCTTTTGGTCACCCGGATCCAAACAACGGGCGACCAAAAGACCGGCGACCAAAAGACCGGCGACAAAACAAGGTAAACAAGACGGTCTACGCATTAATAAAAGCCAACAATGGTCATGAGCAGTTTCACTGAGCTGACGCGTGAGTGTAGAAGAGTTTGGATGTACATGCGCTGTCCCTTTAAGAAGCGATGTCAGTCAGGGTCTTAACAAGTTCTCCAACAAAAAACAATAAAAGTCCGGGAAATGTGGAGCTTTTCTTTAGCCTAATAATTAATAGGGCATTAAGTATGACTAAATAGTCATTCGCAGTTTGTATTTAGGGAATTTGAGCAACAATTTTAAATGGTAATTATCAATAACCTTCCAGGCGATCAAAAGATCGGCAACCAAAAGACCGGCGACCAGCCTGGATAGCATTAAAAAATCAAATGTGACATTAGCTAGCAAACAACAGACCCAAAAATACCTACTACATGTTTTGGTTAACGACCTTTTTGAATGTAAAGCAGATGAATTGAGGAATGAGAATGTTAAATTGTTCTTATTTCCTTCCCGTCTTAATTCGGCCTCCATCTTGTTTCCCTCTTGCGGCCGCCGGTATAAATAGGCCGGCCTCATGTTGAGGCGCTAATTAATCTCTAGCGACAAAATCAAAGGCGGTGCATCTGCATTTCAGAGAGGGCGGCGGGCGAGGCCACGCTGACGGGAAACAACAAAAAAGGTCAGCCAGCCACTCATTGGCCGCCATTGACGGCGACAGACGTCCAATCCGTTTTGACGGTTCAAAAAATAAATGCAAATTCAGCCTCTCAAGTCCATTTTAGCCAGGAATCTTAACTTTGCTAACATTGTCCATCGTGAGTCGACCCACAAAAAAAGTCTCAAGAGAAAATTCCTGAAAAAACACAGGAAGTCCGCCATTTTGGTTTGTAGTACCAGACATTTTCCACTCAGCTTAACTGAATCTGGATCCAAGATGGCGGCGCGCATGGGTGCAGTGGCTCTCTGCTCTACAGTTTGGTGTTTTGTATTCTCATTCTTATCGTTAATTATGTTTTTACTGGGAAAACGCACTTTGTGGAATAGTACCACCAATTCCGTTATACGCAATTGTGTATAATGATAATAAAGGCTTTTGATTTGATTTGATTTTAATCTGAAAAGAACACAATAATAATACAAGCCCCGAAGACCGTCTTACTTGGCTTCACCAAATTGGGTCGACACGTCGAGCGTAGGTAAAGCTGCCAAAAAGTCTGAAGATCTGAAAAGACAGCACGCGTCTGCCATTTTGGTTTGAAGCAGATATTTCCAGGTCATATTTGCACACATGGGCTTTTTCCGGCGGTTATCAAATTTGAAGAGAGAGTAGCAAAACAGGAAGAGACACGCTAAGCCACAGGTGTCAAAGTGGTGGCCCGGGGGCCAAATTTGGCCCGCCGCATCATTTTGTGTGGCCCGAGTAAGTAAATGATGAGTGCTAACTTTCTGTTTTAGGATCAAATTCAAATGAAGATTATAGATGTATATTATATTTCCTGATTTTCCCCTTTTTAAATCAATAATTGCAATTTTTATCCATTTTTTTTCTTTTGGTGTTTTTAGGTAAAAAAGTATTTTGTAAAATCTAAAAATAAATATATAAAAATATTTTCGTTATTTTTTTCTTTTGGTGTTTTTAGGTCAAAAAGCATTTTGTAAAATCTAAAAATAAATATATAAAAATATTTTCGTTTTCCACTTTAATATTGAATATAGTTAAAAAAAATGTTTCCATTTGAAATGAAAAACAAATGATTATTAGATGTTTTCCCTTACTAAGAAAAAAAGTTCGAATAAAGAGTTTTATATCTATAAATAAAACTGAATATTTAGGGATTTTGATCCAGTTCTTATAATCCAATTAAAAAAAAGTAGATCATGAGTGCCGACTTTCTGTTTTAGGATCAAATGAAAATGAAGAGTATAGATGTATATTACATTTCCTGATTTCCCCCCTTTTAAATCAATAATTCTCATTTTTTAATCCATTTTTTCTGTGTTTTTAGTTCAAAAATCATTTTGTAAAATCTAAAAAAATATTTTTAAAAAGCTAAAGTAAACATTGTTTTAGATCAATTAGATACTGAATATTCAGGATTTTTTCCAATTATTTTAATCCATTTATTTAAAAATATCTAAATATGATATCTAAAATAGTCCGGCCCACATGAAATCAAGTTGATGTTAATGCGGCCCACGAACCAACCCGAGTTTGACACCCTTGCGCTAACCCATTTTGACAAGCCGACACCGAGGCCCAAATACAGCCATTTGCTTTGTTTTTTGGAGTGAGCGGTTCGAATCCCGAGCATCTCGAGCGAAGCCCAAAAGGCAACGGATGCTTTTGTCCCCGTTTCCCTTCCGTGGTTGGCCGTGGAGCCCGACACTTCAAAGGCGGAGATCCCCAAATCCATAAATAAATGATCAGAGGGGACCGACGCTCGTCAGACAAACCGACAAACGTGGGAACGAACGGCTTCGTCCTCAACGCACACAAATCTGATTTTTCCCTTTAAAAAAAAGTCGCCTTTGACGCCGATAGACGAACCGGGAGAATTTTTAATTAACTCTACTCTCATTAGACGATATTTATGGACACATACATGAGCCAGAGAAGGAATAAACACATGCATTATTCTCTACGACTCATCTCATGATCGCTGCCTGCCCTCCCAGTCCAACTGCTTTGGCCTCCCATCACCGTCAATGAGGAATTGAACCATTTCATCAATGTGCGGTGACCACGTCGTCGCAAACAAAGACGATAAAAACCATCGACTTGAGGCAGCAAAGGCATTTTTTTGGCGTGGACTGACCGCCGCCGACCATCCTTGTCCGAATGGTTTGGACATCTATTGCCATGAAAAAAGGCGCAAATGAGTTAGCCCGTTTATCAGCATGCCGTTACATTGCAATGACTGACATTTGTAATAAGCACAATGTATTGGAAGCAGTAAATGATTTAAAAGCCTTTAGTATTTTGTTGACTATGTCAAACGATTCCCGTCCAATAGGATTGGTCGCCTATCGCCATCAAAGCCAGTCAGTCGGTGAACACATTCCGCTTTTTGCGATGAACGTCATCACCAAGTCATCACACATGCATGAGTACTACAAAGCAGTTATTACGATGTCATAACAACATCATCAATGAGTCAATCAATACACATCAATAATGAGCACGTTCCATTCCAGACGGCGACCCAAATCAATGGGTGGAAAGTTTTTTGGGAAAAAAAGAGGCGCACGTTCGTCGCTAACGGAAGCAAAAGATACATTTGTCAAAAGTTGGAGGTGAGGGTGAAGTGAAGAGTTTCACCTTTGTGCAGTAGAAGTCGTCTTTTCAATATGGCTTGAAGAAAAAGCATGGCCGCCACCTCCTCGCTCGCAGACGGGAAAAAGAGGGAAGCGCAACTTGGGTTTGCACCCCTCCCTCCCTCACTTGCTCGCTCCCTCGCTCTCTCGCTCACTCTCTCGCTTCACCACCCCCAAAACACGTCCCGCCCCGCCGCGTAATCAACTTCCTTTTATGACTATTTTAACGACAGTCAAATGTATTATTCGGGTTGGCGCTCGCCGACTTTCTTTTTTGTCATTGCACCATCTTGTGATTATGCGCAAAAAAAAGTTGGCGCTCTAAGCCTGGGGGACTCGGGATGCCCCAGTTTTTTTGTTTTTCATTCCGCCACTCGCCAGATTCCCCGCGTGGGGGGCACGGCACGCCAGGTGATGAAAGTACCGCCGCGGAAAGATGAAAGCGTAGCTCGACAGGTGAACCACCTGACCAATGACGGACGGCCTGGCTGTCCATCGCCGGGAGAAGCCAGGAAAAAAAGCCAAATAAGGCAGGTGGTCAAATCGGATGTCAACAGGCAAACCATTTCGTCATTTCTCCTAATAATTTTGCGTTTGCTAGGAGTAAGCTAGCTAATTATATACTAGGTAATGACCCAGTAATTACATTGTAATAGCAGTCATAAGGCAGTTGACAAAATTGGATGTTAACAGGTAAATGATTCATCTTTTCTCCTAATATTTTTGCCTACGCTAGCTAAATCTACTATTAGCAATGACCATGTATTTCAGGGGTGTCAGACTCAGTTTGGATCGCGGGCCGCTTTAACGTCAACTCGATTTCACGTGGGCCGGACTATTTTAGATGTAATATTTAGATTTTTTTTAATAAATGGATTAAAAGAACTGGATTAAAATCCCTGAATATTCAGTTTTTTATAGATCTAAAACAATGTTTATTTCAGCTTTTTTATATATATTTTTAGATTTTACAAAATGATTTTTGAACTAAAAACACCGAAAAAATGGATTTAAAAATTACAATTATTGATATAAAGAACTGGATTAAAAACCCTGAATATTCCGTTTTTTATAGATCTAAAACAATGTTTATTTCAGCTTTTTTTTTAAATATATTTTTAGATTTTACAAAATGAGTTTTGAACTAAAAACACCGAAAAAATGGATTTAAAAATGACAATTATTGATTTAAACAACTGGATTAAAATGCCTGAATATTCAGTTTTTTATAGATCTAAAACAATGTTTATTTCAGCTTTTTTAAAATATATTTTTAGATTTTACAAAATGATTTTTGAACTAAAAACAAAGAAAATATGGATTTAAAAAAATGACAATGATTGATTTAAAAGGGGGGAAATCAGGAAATGTAATATACATCTATACTCTATTTTAATTTGATTTTAAAACAGAAAGTCGGCACTCATGGTTTACTTTGTCGGGCCACACAAAATGATGTGGCGGGCCAGATTTGGCCCGCGGGCCGCCACTTTGACACATGTGCTGTATTTACATTGTAAAACTAGTATTGCTAGCCTGAAGCTTTGGCATTAGCCTTATTTTTTTGCCACGTGGTATTTGAGAATGTCTGCTGTGATCCTCGCGAGGTTCACAGGATTTAATTTTAGGCGGAGCGCGACGAGGGGACGGCGAGTCAAACAACGCCAGTCGTCTTCCTCCTCCGCGCTGTCAAAACAGGCCAGCCAGCGATACTTTTAAAGTCCTCAAAAAAAAGGGACTTTGTTCTGTACGCCGCCTCGTCGAAATGTAGAGGTGAAAATAAAAACAACTGAAGAGAGTGACAAAAATGGAAAAAGAAAAAAAAAGTGTCAGAAAGAAGACATTTCCACGTTGGGAATGTGAATAGGACTTGGCGGATTGGGGGGATAAAATGGCGCTGTCATATTGGGATCATTCTTTCAATATTTTGGTTTTTTTTCGGGCTTAGAAGAGAAAGGAGGGGAAAAATAGGGAAAAAGTTAAGCACCAAAGTGGAATACACTTAGGTTTTCAAAGAAGTATTATTTGATAGAGATCAGGGGTGTCAGACTCGGGTTGGTTCGCGGGCCGCATTATTGTCAACTCGATTTCATTTGGGCAGGACCATTTTAGATATAATATTTAGATTTTTTTTTTAATAAATGGATTAAAAGAACTGGATTAAAAGCCCTGAATATTCCGTTTTTTATAGATCTAAAATAATGTTTATTTCAGGTTTTTTTATATATTTTTTTAGATTTTACAAAATGATTTTTGAACTAAAAACACCAAAAAAAATGATTAAAAAATTACAATTATTGATTTAAAGAACTGGATTAAAATCCCTGAATATTCAGTTTTTTATAGATCTAAAACAATGTTAATTTTAGCTTTTTTTAAATATATTTTTAGATTTTACAAAATGATTTTTGAACTAAAAACACCGAAAAAATTATTTTAAAAAATTACAATTATTGATTTAAAGAACTGGATTAAAATCCCTGAATATTCAGTTTTTAAAGATCTAAAACAATGTTAATTTTAGCTTTTTTTATATATATATTTTTAGATTTCACAAAATGATTTTGGAACTAAAAACACAGAAAAAAATGATTAAAAAATTACAATGATTGATTTAAAGAGGAGGAAAATCAGGAAATGTAATATACATCTATATTCTTCATTTTAATTTGATCCTAAACCAGAAAGTCAGCACTCATGACTGACTTTCCCGGGCCACACAAAATGATGCGGCGGGCCAGATTTGGCCCCCGGGCCGCCACTTTGACACATGTGAAATAGGTAATGATTCAAATGTATTAAAAAAATTTACCGACAATAAGAGTCCAATGATTAAAGAACAATTGGCAAAATTCAGTTCAAAATTTGAACACAAAGAAGAAGCCAAAATGACCAAAAAGCCACGTTTCTAATCAAATGTGACGATGAATTTGCCCGGCAACAAGCAAAGCCATCCGACGGCAATAGGCGTCAACGGCGGACAAAGTCCACGACACACTTTTGTCATCCTTCCTCACGCGGTGATTTGTTTTGTCATCATTTATTATGAAAATGTCGCGATTTGCCTTCCGCCCGTCACCAGCGTGGCGGCGGCTTGTCGCTGCTCCCAATGTGTCACAAATGTGCTTCGACGGGATAAAACATTCATCAAAGACACGTCGGATCGTTCGTTCGCTCGACGGGCGAAAAAAAAACGCAGAGTTCCTCCCAAGAAATCCAAAAGCTTCCAATCCAATCCCCAATTTAGTATTAGAAGTCTAAAAGTCCCCAATTCCAGATTTCAGCGACCAATCGTTAGCTTAACCAAAACGGAGCAGAAAGCAGCCAATCACAGAGTCGGCTAGAGGAGCTCAAGCGAGTTGGAAAACAGTCGTGGGTGGCAATCGGCGTCCAATCCGTTTCAACCGGGAATTCAAAACGGGTCAATTGCTGTCAATGGCAAATAAAAACAAAAGCTATCTACATAGGGTTCTTTTTTTTAAACATTGTTTTAAACTTAATTTTTTTTTAAATTTATCCATCTATTTTTTAACAAGATATAAACACATACGTATTCTTTTCCAAAATGGATCTTTCAGTAAATTCCTCCCTCCCATCAGCTGTCAGGCTTTTTAACAAAACAAATGGCTGAGTGTTAAGACCTACCGTATGCATGCATGTACATCTATGTGTATGTATATGTATATATGTGTATACGTATACGTGTATGTGTATATGTGTATATGTGTATATGTATATATGTATACATGTATACATGTATATGTATGTGTATGTATATGTGTATATATGTATATAATATATGTATATATATATATATATATATATATATATATATATGTATATGTATAATATATGTATATTATATATATTATATATATATGTGTATATATATGCATATATGTGTATATACATATATATATATATGTATATGTGTGTATATATATATATATATATATATGTGTGTATATATATATATATATATATATATATATGTATGTATATATATATATATATATATATATATATATATCAGCAACACGCTTATTTATTTATATATTTATTAATAATCGGACATTATTATTATTGTTATTCTTCATGTATTTATTTCTTAACTTACTTATTACCTATCTATTTGTCTAAAATGCCTTCCCTATTTCTGCATCCTCACCCTCTTGCTACTGTGACAACGACATTTCAGGAATACGGGATGAATAAAGTTATCCAATCCAATCCACTGCTTTGATTTCAAAACATTTCTATTTACTATTAAAAATGGGAGGAAGCACCCTCGCATCCCTCCCTGACAAATCCCACCAAAACTCATCATCCACTTGAAATGAGCGTATTTTCGGGATTATAATAGGCCCCGGGGCTTCGGTCCCACGAGCCAAAGAACGCACGACCAAGAGGGCGGCGACCGTCCGCCACCAACCATCGCGGCGGCAATCGATCCCACACCCGAGTCAGCCAAAATAACCGCTACCCTCGATGCGCTTTGGCGAGCGACGGCAAGCAATGGCGGCGTCCGTACTCGGCACTGGGCCCATTTTTCAGGGAAACCGGCGACGGGAAGGCACGGAAAGTTTTCACGCCAGCCACCTGATGCTTTGGCCGGCCGCCAAGACCGAAACCAAAGACCAAAGACGAAAAGCGAAAGGCGAAAAGCGAAAAGAGACTTTGGCTACCCTTGCTGTGGCGCCGGACGACCCCCAGGCGGCACTTGAGCGACACGGAGAACATCCCCTCCTTGTCTTCAGGCGCGCTTCTCTCTCAGCGAGCAACATGGCCGAAAGAGCCAACCGGAGACGCCAACATCCTTCTGCTTCCTTGCAATTTTCCTCCCCTCAAACTAGCCTCTCCCACCAGTCCCTCTCCATCCCTCTCTCTCTCTCTCTCTCTCTTTCTTTCTCTCTCTCTTCTCGCTCGCCCACCCGTGTAGGAAGCGGCGCCCAATAAATCCACCACCGCCGCCGCCGCTTCTTCCAGGCTCGCGGCGTTTGGCCCCGAGGAGCAGAGTCCACCCAAAGGCCCACCGAGCGGCGAGGTCGCCATGACAACAGCGGAGGCAAAAAAAGGATGCTAGAAAAGGCTAGGCTAGCTTCTTCTCGGCCCACTTTGAAAAGTCAGACATGTCATTCAGGAAGTTGTAGCGAGAGGACCACGCCCACTTTATTTTCATCCTTTCGGATGACCAACAAAGACGGAAAAGTCCATTTGTGAAGAAATTGACGCTGCTCACATTCACTGAAGAATTGACAAGAGTTGCAATGTCAATGAAGCACGCACGCGCACAAAACGCCCGTTTGAAGCAAGGGTTGCCATGGGAACAGAAATTGGCCCGACGCGTCGGCGGTGCACGTCAAACGTCTTTGACAGTAAACTTTCCCCCTTTTGAAAGCTGGAGCTTTTCTTTTTTTACGCTGAAATTCAACGCGTTGGGTCTCTGGCGCTCTCTGCTGGTGGTGGTTTGAATGCCCTAGTATTAAAAAAAAACAATTACCGGTACCCAACAACAACCAATTGTCTAATGACTACGAACCAAGCAAACAAACAACTGATTCTCCAACTAATAAATCAAGTATCTAATTAAGCAAACAACCAACTCACTCACCAAGCAAATGAGTGTTAACCAGCCAATTAACTAAGCATCCGACTAATCAACACTTAACTCAGTATAAGTGAGCCCATTTGTGACGCAAAACAATGCGGCCGATACGGTCATTTCTTTCAAAATAAGAGAAAAGAACATCAGATAAAACGCTAAACAAAATGTATTTTGACGTCTATGAATGAAATTCAAGAAAAAAAATGCCGTATCTCACATAAAACGTGAAAAAGTCACTTACTTTTGCCTGCCATTGTCCACTATGGGCGCCGCCATCTTACCTTTGACCGCAGATTCGGACACACTTCCTGGTTGTTCTGCTCACGCTCACGTGACTTACTTTTTTAACTTATCTACGTGCAGGCAGGCCACACCCTTTGGGTATGTGCAATTCAGGAGACGAGCCTTTCGATTCATACAGTATCTCAGAAGAACCATGTGCGATGATTTTTCTTTAGATTTTCCCTTCAGACTCAGGTTGGTTCGCGGGCCGCGTTAATGTCAACTCGATTTCATGTGGGCCGGACCATTTTAGATATAATATTTAGATTTTTTTAAATGAATGGATTAAAAGAACTGGATTAAAAACCCTGAATATTCATGTTTATTTTAGCTTTTTTAAAATATATTTTTAGATTTTACAAAATGATTTTAGAACTAAAAACACCGAAAAATGATAAAAAATTACATTATTGATTAAAAGTACTGGATTAAAATCCCTGAATATTCATTTTTTATAGATCTAAAACAATGTTTATTTCAGCTTTTTTTAAATATATTTTTAGATTTTACAAAATGATTTTTCAACTAAAAACAGAAAAAAATGGATTAAAAAATGACCATTATTGATTTAAAAGGGGGAAAATCAGGAAATTTAATATCCATTTATACTCTTCATTTTAATTTGATCCTAAAACAGTAAATCGGCACTCATGATTGACTTTCCCGGGCCACACAAAATGATGCGGCGGGGCAGATTTGGCCCCCGGGCCGCCACTTTGACACATGTGTCTTAGACACAGAGGCGGCTAATATGCCAGAAAATAGGCTAATTGACCAACCAAACAAGTCGCAATTGGAGATTATTTCACTGACCGCTAGAGGGCAGTGTCTGGCTCCAGCAGTCGAGTCATAGTACAGATAATTTTAAAGTTCAAATCATACGAAATAGACGCCATCAAAACACTGTCTGTAAACGGCGGCTATTCACCTATCTTATTAACCGCGAGAAACCAGGTATATATTATTTTTGGACACCCTGGCCTTGAAAATAAATGATAGTGGCTTGTGTGGGCGAAGGGCGCCTGCAGCCAGTCCAGATGCTAACATGGAGCGACTGGCCGCCATCTTTTTTTTTTGCCTGGTTGGCCTCCATGACATGAATTTCGGCAGAACCTCGGCTCAAGCCAATTGACGAAGCCAGACAAGATCCGACCTTCGCATTACTTTGACGGCGCGAGACGTCCAATCCACCCCAGGGGGCCCCCCACCGTCCCCGCCCACTCCTCCACCGCGCCGCCACCAAATAAACTCCGAAAGCAAAAGTCAAGCCGCCTGCCGGCTCGTAAATCTGAGCTGGGCCTAATCTGGCTTTCCACTCACACACACACACTCCTGCAGGAAAAAAAATGAAAATAATAAAACCACAAGAGTCACCAAAAAGCAAGCCGCTTATATACACTCAAAAGATGGGTGTCCCATCCTTTCGGAGTGGGAGGGTTGACAGCCATCATTCAATATATCCGTCCGTCTTGATCACTGGTGTTAAAGTGGCGGCCGGGGGGGCCAAAACTGGCCCGCCACATCATTTTGTGCGGCCCGAGTAAGTAAATCATGAGGGTTGACTTTCTGTTTTAGGATCAAATTCAAATGAAGAGGATAGATGTATATTATATTTCCTGATTTTCCCCTTTTTAAATCAATCATTGCAATTTTTTATCCATTTTTTTCTTTTGGTGTTTTTAGGTCAAAAAGCATTTTGTAAACTAAAAATAAATTTATAAAAATATTTTCGTTTTCCCACTTTAATATTGAATATAATTTTTTAAAATGGTTTCCATTTCAAATGGAAGCAAATCTGACATTTCTGGCCCATGCTTCCCAGCACTAATTAAGACAAAACATTTTTTTAAATCAATGATCATACACGCACCCTTCCAAAATACTAAATACTTTGCCATTTTTCTCGTCTCTTTCTGCGGTGGATGCGTTAATCCAAGTGCTGTAGCGTTGATTTATTTTTCTGTGTGTGTGTGTGTGTGTGTGTGTGTGTGTGTGTGTGTGTATGAGATGGAGAGGAAATGTAACGGAAGAGGAGTTTGTTGTCTGCAGCGCATGACTGGCGGTCACATGCAATTAGGAATGTTGCGGCGGCAGTGGCTATCTTCACGCATGCTGCACACGCAACACACACACTTTTACAATCTATTTATACTAGCTTGTCTGAAGCTCGCATCCACACGGATTGGATCTCCGTCGCCGTCAATGGCGCTCCATGACTGCGTTTAATATGCAGCGTGGATGTCATTGTCGCCGTGTTTTTATCGGTGGATTTCCGTGCAGAGGCTA
The DNA here is from genome assembly GCF_051989625.1 of Stigmatopora argus. Taxonomy (NCBI): domain Eukaryota; kingdom Metazoa; phylum Chordata; class Actinopteri; order Syngnathiformes; family Syngnathidae; genus Stigmatopora; species Stigmatopora argus. Next base: position 690,415 of record NC_135392.1, read on the forward strand.
AAGAGCTAGCCGCTAACAAGTTGAATGAATAAATGGATTCTTGCTAAGACTGGTGAGGTTAGGGTTAATTATTGGTTGTTTAAATCACAAATTAATTGAAAATTGGTTATGTTTTTTGAAATGGTTCACTTAGTTGGCTTGAGAAAAAGTTGACTTTACTTCAGGGGTAGGGAACCTATGGCTCGGGAGCCATTTGTGGCTCTTTTGATGGGTGCATATGGCTCTCCGCTAACCTGAGTTAAAAATATGGAAACCGTCAGCGAGAGTTGATTCCCAAACGCACCGATAGGAGACTTATTCTACCTTAAAAATGGTGAAAGGAATTTAAAAATGCACATATTTTCAAGTATGTTTACTTTTAAATTCTGTGTATGGCTCTCAAGGCATAATATTTGAAAGTATGAGTTGTTTATGGCTCTCTCTGTCGAAAGGGTTTTTCGCTTTTCGCTGCTTTACTTGATCAATTGCAAACTTGTGGCATTGCAAAAATAATCCAGTCACGATCAGTGACGACGGATTGGCCGTCCACTTCAAATATCTGTCATTTTCCGTGGATTTCTATCCATAAATTGAGTTATTTCCATTTGGATGGAGTGTTTCAGGACGTTATTTCCATTCGTGTTGCTCTTTTGGAAACTTTTCATGGATTTGGACATGAACTAATGGACGGAATAGATGGCTTCCACCTTATCAATGGCAGCGAGACACGATGGACGATTGACATCCATCCATCAGAGCTGATGGTAACCAATGAGTGAAGCCATTTTCTCCCCTTCAACCCTTTTAACCTGAGCAGTGGGTGACTCGGATTCGACGAATGGACAAACACCTGTGCGTGGGACCGACCGCATCGACTTTGGGCGCGCATGCGTGGCGTAACGTGACGTGATGTGACGGCGATTCGGCAAAACCGAGCCACGCGCTGGCGTGTTGGTGTTCTTACCGTCCTGGCGCAGCCGCTGCAGGCAGAAGAAGCTCAGGTTCCTCGGCCACGCCGGCATGGTGATCATGAGGAGGAGATGGAGGAGGAGGAGCCGGTCCGGTCTGGTCCGGTCCGCAGGGGTCGGGCAACCCAACTCCCGCCTCCGACCTTTGAGGACGCAGAGCGAGCCACCGGACCGCTGCGGCAGCGGAATTGCCCCATACCACAAAAAAAGACGCCCGCCCCCTCCTCCTTCTCCTCCTCCTCCTCTACTCGCTCTCGCCTCGAGACACGAGCGGCGCTGAGCCCGCAGCCGTGCACCCAACTCGAAACAATTGGCTCTGGAGTCTGGAGTCCTGTTGTAATGTAGTGGGAATGAATGGCAGAGCGTGTCATTCCGCCGCAGGGGCATTCGCCTAGCGAGGTAATGTCGCCCTCTTGCGGCCACCGGAGGGAACGACTTGGAATGGGAACTAGGCAAACGAATCACTTTAGTCATGGAATACAAGCCATCCAGAAAAATCGAATGAACATCACTATTGGAAGGGGAAATAAAACTCCCCAAATCCATTTTGTCATTTTATTGTACTTGCTTCATCAATACAACAAAATCAAAGACGCTAACGTCAGTATAACCATAACAGAAATGGTCCAATTCCTTCTAATCATTTAAATAAAGCTCATTTTATAAGCTAGCATTAGTGCTATAAGAATGGAGGAAGGAAGGAAAGAACAAAAAAAAGAATCTATCACACGACAAGCGGTTTTATATCATAATGTATTTTAAAATACGCACTACTATATTAGGTAGGTGAAAAATGATTTGTGATACGTCCGGTCGCAGGGGGGCGCCCTTTCGCTAACTAGAGAGATCTTGAGTCCGAGGAGCGCTACCTATAGTACTACGTACTACCATGGCTCGGAATCTCATTCTATTGGGCGCCTCCTGTTGGCCAAAACGTGCAATGATTCAATCCAAGTTTAAGATAGCACCCCTAACCGCTCGCTAATATGTTTCTAGCACACACCAAAGTGAAATGAGCTCACCTTAACTCATCCTAAATGAAGAAAGAGGATGTGTTCTTAGCGTGTGCTGTATCTACTGTGGTCTCGGGTCTCGGTGGTCTTGATGAGCAATTTGGAAGGAGGCGAAGCGCTGGCGTAGGAACCTTCTTTGGAACTTCTGCCGCCTGGGAAGCAAAAAAGATGGCAACCTCAACAACAGCAAAAAGCAGAAGAGGGAAACAGAAGACACTCACTGTAGCCGAGCGTGGCGGACTGGATGTTGACCACCGACGGCTGGCCCACTCTGAGCAAAGGAGAAACGTTAGCTAGCGCAAATTTCCCTCTCTTATCTATGCTACCACTTGCATCTCGTACAAATACTTGCACTTATAATATGGCAACTCACCGGTCCTCCTCGCCTTCCAGGAGCTTCCTGTAGGTGGCGATCTCGATGTCCAGGGCCAGCTTGAGGTTCATGAGGTCCTGGTACTCCCGCAGCTGGCGGGCCATGTCCCGCTTGGCTCGCTGGAGGGCGTCTTCCAGGTCGCGGGTTCGACACCTGGCCTCCTTGACCGCCGCCTCGCCACGCTCCTCCGATTGGGCCAGCTGGCCTTCCAGGCCGGCGCGCTGTGGCAAAGAAAAACGGGCCGGCGCCATTTTGCTTTGCTTTTTGGCGCCGCCGGCGGAAAAAAGGAGGAAAAAAGGAAGTCACCTGCGCCCTGACGGCCTCCATCTCGCTCTGCAGCCGGACGATGAGACGCTGGAGCTCGCCCGCCTCGCTCTTGACGGCGCGGAGCTCGTCCCCGAACTGGCCGGCCTGCGCCGACATCTGCTCGAACTGGGAAATCCCCAGCGGCCGTTGGGAAGGGGAAAAAAAAAATGGAGGGACGCGGTGGGGGCGGGGCCTCACTTTAGTCTTGTACCAGGCTTCGGCTTCCCGCCGACTGCGGACGGCGATCTCCTCGTACTGGCCTTTGACCTCGGCCACGATCTGCTCCATGTTGAGGCTGCGGCTGTTGTCCATTTGGACCACCACCGACGTGTCACGGATGGCGGCCTGCAGCTCGCGCAGTTCCTGAGAACAACGCAAAATGGACACTCACCGGAGGAGAAAATATCATGACGGACGAACGAACATTTTTTTTTGTCTTGGAAATGATGGCTATCCAGGACAACCATTTAGTCAAGAAAAACAATTGATTTTTGGTTAGGAGAAAGACCACGTGCTCTCTTGAACGGACCTAAACAATGCATTTTAATTGACTTTACGCTATTGATCTAGATCAAGAGTGTGAGACTAGGGTTGGTTCATGGGGCGCTTTAACGTCAACTTGATTTCACGTGGATTTTTTTTAAATATAAATGGATTAAAAGCCCTGAATATTCAGTTTTTTATAGATCTAAAACAATGTTTATTTTAGCTTTTTTTAAATCTATTTTTAGATTTTACAAAATTTTATATATATATATATATATATATATATATATATATATATTAGATTTTACAAAATGATTTTTGAACTAAAAACACAGAAAAAATGGATTAAAAAATGACAATTATGGATTTAAAAGGGGGAAAATCAGGAAATGTAATATACATCTATACTCTTCATTTGAATTTGATCCTAAAACAGAAAGTCGGCCCTCATGATTGACTTTCCCGGGCCACACAAAATGATGCGGCGGGCCAGATTTGGCCCTCGGGCCGCCACTTTGACACATATGATCTAAATCAGGGGTCTCGAACTCAATTTACCTGGGGGCCGCTAGAGGCCGAGTCTGGGTGAGACTGGGCCGCATCAGGATTTCCACAAGAAAAGCACTGATAAAACTTTCCAACGTTATCAAATATCTTTATTTTTTAACAAAAAATAATGAATTAAATAAATTAACTTAAAGATGAATAAAAAATAAATCAATCAGTAATATAAAACCAAATAATACTAATGAGCATACAGTAGATATTCACTGGCTGGCTAAGTAGAGAAAATGAATTATTTTTATTCCGTTTCAAATGTCTGTATTAACAGCTCTTTAACCTTTAACTTTCTGAACTTGAATGGAACATTGAACATGAAATATTCTGAACACGGCTTCTCTTGCCTACTCCTTGCTGCTAGAGACCTGGCAGCACTTCTTCTCACATAGTAACATTTGGCTTGAGGGAGGAAGCAGTGGAGACCCTCAGTAGAGCTTGAAGATGCTCATCAGTAAGTCTGGACCTGTACTTGGACTTATTGAAGTTCAAGGTGGAGAAGAGCTTCTCACACAAGTATGTGCTCCCAAAAAGGCACATGGTCCGCTTGAACCTTCGGGAAAGTTCAGGGAAGCTGGGGGTCAACTCTCTCAAAAATTGCCCAAGCTTGTCTGCTTCTCCACTCACCTCCCTGAACTTGGCTTTGAGTGCAGAGTTGCACTGCAGGTTAATGAGCTCCATTTGAAGCTCAGGAGGGGCATCTTGCACATCAAAGGAGAAGGGGTCCGCAAAAATTTGAAATGTGGCTTTGTGTGTCTTGAAGTCTGCAAATCTGTGATCAAATTCCTCCTGTAGCTTCGAAATGGCCTCAACATACTTCTCACCACTGAATGGTGTGCCTGCATCCACGAGAGCCTTGCATGCTGGGAAATGGCAAAGGTTTGTCTGAGAGAGCTGGGCTTTCCATAACACAAGTTTAGTGCAGAATGCTCTCACGTTGTCATAGGCAGCACTGACGAGTTGCCCCTGGCCTTGTAGCTTCTTGTTCAGTACATTAAGCTCATGTGTGATATCAACAAGAAAAGCCAAGTCCATGAGCCATTTGGGATCACTTAGCACAGGATCAATCAACTCACAAACGGCGTAGCTAGCTTTGACTGCTGCATTACTGTCTTTGGTAGCCTTCTTGAAGAGATCCTGTTGCCTCAGAAGACGCGTTTTAAGACTGGCAACCTGGTTGGCTCTCTCATCTCCCTGGTATTTTTCGTACTCCTCAGCATGTCTCGTAGTACAATTACGTTTCAAATTGTATTCCTTGTGCACCGCAACTTTTTCAGTGTAAATGAGACACGTCGGGGTGCCCCTGTGTTCAACAAAGAAATATTGCACTCCCCACTTTTCTTGAAACTGTCTGTGCTCATCACCGACCTTTCTCTTCATGGCAGGCTTTGAAAGAGACATCTCTGGGGCTCTGTAATATGTTTTTCCACTTGGAATGAGTCTCGGGTTGATCTTTCACATTCATTCGCGCGGGTTTGTGGCGCATGTGCACTTTCGCTCTCCGTTTCAATCGCGGAGATGGCTACAGACACTGACACAGGCTGGATCACGGATCATAGCGCCTCATTCAGTTCTATGCTGAGAGCAGCGGAGGAGTGTGCGCGCCGAGCGGAGTGATCGGCCTCACGGCTTCTCCTCCGCCCAGCTGATTGGAGGAATGAATGAGTGAGTGAGCGAGGCACTGGACAGCCCGGCCGATGTCCCGCCCTCCAGAGCCGTATACCTCACCGTGATTGGTTCATTCAGCTCCGAACCAAAGTTCCCTCTAATTTTTGGTTGGTCTGAGCAGAAAGACAACCTCCCTGAGCGCACTGAGTACCAGTGTGAGCGAGATCATCGGTACTCGGATGACTCGCCTAAAGACGTTTCGCCGACGGACGTTTGACAGACGGGCAGGTTTCGCCGAAACGGGATTCGAACGCTCGCCCCGCCGGATCGTGTGTGTACAAGTTTTTCAACCTCGGCCCGCGGGCCATATACGGCCCGTTAGGATTTTTAATCCGGCCCGCCGCCGGTGTTGTCCAAATTATAGTAAAAATCAATGTTCGTCTACCATCAATGGCAGTCCGGGAATAAGCACTCTTGGGCAGGCAGATGTAGCAGAACCGAGCCGTAAAATGACAGCAATCGGGTCAAATCCATCCTAAAACAGCATTTAATGATTAAATACAAATACTGGATGATATCGCGATGGAGGCAAAAAAACGTCTATAGACGTCCATTCGCCAAACGGCTCAAAATGCTCTCAAATTCGGTCAAATCCAGCTGAAAACAGCGTTTAATGATTAAATACAAATACTAGTATTTGTATTTAATCATTAAACTAACAAATACTAGTACGACCTGTCCGTCTGTCAAACGTCCGTCGGCGAAACGTCTTTAGGCGAATCATCCGGTCACGACATCATCATTGCTCGCTATCGGCACACCAGTATCACACTTGCCACAAGCAGGTGCATGTCAATGTTCCCTCTAATTTTTCATGTAAAACATGCTGTAAAACAAGAAAAACATGAGTGGACAGAGCTACTGCCACTGGCTGCCACTTAAACGGCGCCATCATGGGGAAAGGGGTAAAAAAAAAAAAAAAAAAATGAAAAAAAAAAATTAAAAAAAAAAATTAAAAAAAAAAAAATCGATCTTTCATATTAAGACGGGGGCCGCAAATTATCGTCCCGCGGGCCGCAGTTGGCCCGCGGGCCGCTAGTTTGAGACCCCTGATCTAAATGAAGACAATTTGGCCTTTCACAGACTTGTTTAACGGACAAAATGTCCATTTTCTAGAAGTACCTCCTCGTAGACGGCGCGCAGGAAGTTGATCTCGTCGGTGAGAGCGCCCACTTTGTCCTCCAGGTCGGCCTTCACCATGTAGGCCGAGTCCACGTCCTGTCAAACGCGATGGCGACAGCGTTCGGTACGGTCGACGGCGACACTTCCGGCTCTCACGCACCTTCTTCAGGAGGACAAAGTCGTTCTCCATGTTGTTCCTCTTGTTGATCTCGTCCTCGTACCTGCACGGAGCGAGCCGTGAAAAAGGGAACGGCGGGCGTTTGGCGGAAAACGGCGGACGCGGCGCAGACTTGTGCTTGTAGTCCTCCACCAGGCCTTGCGCGTTCCTCAGCTCGGCGTCCAGCTTGCTCCTGTCGTGGTTGACCAGCTCCATCTGGCGCCGCAGGCCCGCCCCGTAGACCTCGAACAGAGGCTCCACGTTGGAGCGGGTGGTGGCCTGACCTTGGAGGAGATCCAGTTTGGTCTCCAGCATCTTGTTCTGCTGCTCCAAGAAGCGGACCTGCACCGAGTAAAAAAGGCAATTTGGCCTCATTCCCGTTTTGGAAACGTCTTCATGGTGGGTAGCTAGGTCGGTCGTCCAGAAAATGTCAGCTGGCCTGTTCCATTTCCAAGGCTGTGGGCCTGAAAAGCTAGTTTTATTTAGGAAAATGAAAGTTGGAAGACACATTTAACTCAGGGAGGCACACATAAAATGGCCCAAAAACACTTGAAAGATGTCTCGCTTTATTTTCGTCCCATTTTTTTGTTTAAAAATCATTTTGTAAAATCTAAAAATATATTTAAAAAAGCTAAAATAAACATGGTTTTAGATCTCTAAAAAAACAGAATATTCAGGGCTTTAATCCAGTTCTTTAAATCAATAATTGTAATTTTTTAAATCATTTTTTTCTGTTTTTTTAGTTCAAAAATCACTTTGTAAAATCAAAAAAAAAAAAAACTAAAATAAACATTGTTTTAGATCTATAAAAACTGAATATTCAGGGTTTTTAATCCATTTATTAAAAAACAAATCTAAATATTATATCTAAAACGGTCTGGCCCACATGAAATGGAGTTGACGTTAACGCGGCCCGCGAACCAACCCGAGTCTGACACCCCTGTTGTAGACTTTAGCGCTTTCAACTGGATGAAGGCGATCGGATTGCAGCTTCCCGGCTAGTATGACACTCATAAAAGCCAGTGAGAATGACCCCCAACCGCTTTATCAGATTACCCAGGAGCTAAGCGGGCCAAGGTGGGCCAGGAAGCTAAAGTATCGGCGCCACAAAGGCTCCGGTGACCTTTTAAAATTCACTCTTGCTTTTTGAGGCCAAACTCTACAAGTGAAAGCTTTTTCTTCTTTTTTTCTTGGAAGTGAAAGGGATCTACTTTTGAAACCTTGGCTGCCGATGCTTTGAGTGTCATCTGAAAAGTTGAAGGTCAATCGTCTTGAAATGCATCCGAGGAGGCCACAAAGGCGCCATTGTGCGCCCCGACCGTGAGAAAAGCCGCCATTCTGCCGGAGGCGTTGGTTATCTGCGCCCGTCTCGGGTTGGCCAACGCCAATGCTGACAGACGACCTTTCCATCCATCCGGACCGCCAGAGCCTGATCCTATTTCTTCTAAAAGAGTCATGTAACCTTAAAAGGAACCCCTCAACACAGTAAATATTCTCCCAAATTTGATGTTGATTTTAAACAGCCATTTAAAACAAGAAAAGCAGTGAAACTGCTTTTTAAATGGTTAAAAAAGGGGAAAAAACTTAAATATTTTGCCCTTTAAAACAAGAAAAGATGTGAAACTGCTTTTTAAATGGTTAAAGGAAAAAAACCCTTAAATATTTTGCCCTTTAAAACAAGAAAAGCAGTGAAACTGCTTTTTAAAATGGTTAAAAAAAAGGAAAAAAACTTAAATATTTTGCCCTTTAAAACAAGAAAAGCAGTGAAGCTGCTTTTAAAATGGTTAAAAAGGAAAAAAAAATATTTTGCTCTTTAATTTTATTTTGGAATATTGTCAACAAAAGTCAAAAATAGCCTATTTTTCCCTTTACTGACCCTTTTTAGTCGAAATCAAACCAAGGGAAACACACTAAATATTCTCTTTTATGTACATATATATTTTTAGTGAAATTAAAGTGAAAGTTTTGTTTGCTACCTAATTAAACAAAAATCAACGGCTAAGTCTTCTCTTTTTGACCTCATTTCAAAGTGATACATTGATAAAAGAAGCGGAAATTTCCTGACCTTGTCGATGAAGGAGGCGAATCGGTTATTGAGGCTCTTGATCTGCTCCTTCTCGTGAGCTCGGTTGAGGGACAGCCCGGGGTCGATCTCCAGGTCCAGCGGCGCCAGCAGGCTCTTGTTGATGGACAGCGTCGACATCATCGACACCAACGACTGCGAGCCGCCGCCCGCCGCCTCGGAGCGCCGCGCCGAGCTCATCCTCTTCCCTCGGCTCAGGCTCATGGTTGACCAATGCGGGGCTTCTGTTCACCTGGCCCGCTGCCTCACTCTTTTATCACCAGCTCGAAGGGGGAGGAGACTAGGGAGACCCGGGAGGCGGAGCCACAAAAAGCACACTAAATGATGCCGTTGACCGACAAATCCTTTGTCTTTTTTTATTACTAATTACAAGTAGGAAGAGGGTTGCGCTTCCTGCGTCTGATTGGCTGAGCCAGTGAGCGTAGGGGAGGGAATGTTTGCTCAACAGTCCTTATATTGACAACATTAAAAAAGAAATAAAGAAATCATCAATTGTATTTAGAACCCCAAGGCCATGTGTGTTTTTGCATGTGTGTATGTGCGTGCGTGTGTGTGTGTCACTGCTCGGCCTGTTGCGAGTCCGTGACGGCCGACACGGCACCCTGGCCTTTGCTGACGTCGCTGATGCACGCCCACTGGCCGTCCATGGACTCCTTCCACAATGTCACCTGCAAAGCCAAAACAAAAAAACAAACAATCGTTTCAAAATAACAGTGTTTTCATGGTGTCCATTTCAGATGATTTGAAAAGCCTCCCTGTCATATTATTTCACTCCTGAGAAGGAAAACACTGACCTGTAGTGGCCAGAAAAATACATTCCAATTGTGACTTGCCTGTTTTTCCCTCCTTTAAAAACCCTCTATGAAATATTACCGTATTTTCACGACTATATGGCGCACTTAAGTCTTAAATTTTCTCCCAAAATAGACAGGGCACCTTATAATCCAATGCACTTTATATATGGACCACTACTAAAATTGTTATCACAATAAAATCAAATAAATCAGTGGATAGGGTACACCATCCTCTACAGCTCTCAAAACTACGGCAAGCAGCCCCCGACCGACTCTACTATTTTCCCCATAGAAAAAGTACTGCGCAGTGACTGCTGGGATATATAGTTCTTTTGTCAATACACCCAATGGATTGTGGCCTGTATACATCGACATCAACACAGCTTTACGAAGCATGGAAAGCAGCATTGGTAAAGTTACGCTAGCTACCAGCTAGCTACTATTGGCGAATGGATTGTGGCCGCCTGGACGAACGTCTAAAACTCAGCGTTTTCGATGACTCATTTGCACAATTGTTCAATTGGGGCACAGAAAATGAGGACTTTGATGGATTTGTGGGTGATGATAACCTGAGTACATTGTAAAATGGCTAAATAAAGTACAACCCAACTCCGTTTTGCTTCCGTTGCCTTTTTAAAAACGTGTTTTAGCGCGTGTCCGTATGTTTAAGCTGGTGTATGTTTTGCCATGCCTAGCTGCGCCTTTAAATGCGATGCGTCTTGTGTGTGTGTGTCAAATACAGAAATAGCACTCGTTACTGACACTGCGGCTTAAAATACGATGCGCCATATAGTCGTGAAAATACGGTAATTAAATACCGCATGTTGACATTGCCCTCTAGTGGTGAGTGGGGAAAGTCCAATTGTGAAAATACAGGAAGCGCTAAGCACTTGATCCACACACATGCACGCACACACACACGTGGCACCTTGTTGTCGCCGCCGGAGACGGCCAGGATGTTGCCGGTGATGGACCAGCTGACGTGCCAGACCACGTCGTTGAACTTGTGCAGCAGTTTGGCCGTCCAGGCGTTGCCCGCCGGGTCGTCGCACGTCCAGATGTAGACGCGGCCGTCCTGGGGTAGACAGGGGGGAAAGGGGAGGGGTCAGTGGGCGGGGCCGGGACCGGGACCGTGGCCAAAGCAGTACTCGGGGCGCACCTGCGAGCAGCTGGCGATGGTGCTGGCGGGGAGCCCGATGGACGGCGCCCAGCCCACGTCTCGCACCCAATCGCTGTGCGCCTCCAGCTTCTGGTCCTCCTTCCATTGGCCGTCCTCTTCCCTATTCCCCGGAAAAATCAAAAGCAAGTCATTTCTATTTTGTCACATTCATATGCTGCCAGCCAGCCCTCCCACTCCAAATGGATGGGACAAAGACAGCACTGACGATTCGCTGAAAGACGTTTCACACACGATCCGGGGGCGGGGCGAGCGCGCGAATCCCGTTTCGGCGAAACGTCCGTTCGGCGAACTGTCCGTCGGCGAAACGTCTTTCGGCGAATCGTCCGGTCACGGACAAAGACGACGCAAGGACATACTTCCAGAGTTTGACCAGGTTGTCGCAGCCCCCGGACACGAAGCGTTTGACGTAGTTTGGCTTTTGGCCCGACGGCTGCTCGATCAGGCTGCCCGGCACCACCGTGGGGGCCCAGCTCACCGCGTTGCAGCCGATCTAAACAGAGCCAAACGTCACTCAAAAAAGTCTATTGGCTACCAATCCGACGGCAACCATCGATGGGGCTAACCGTGTGCGCGTTGTTGATTTTCTTGACGTCCCACTGCTGCTCCCCCGTGAAGGTGAGCAGCGAGATGGCGCCGTCCGAGCTGCCGCACGCCAGAATCAGGCCGAACTCGTGAGGGCCCCAACACACCGAGTTCACTGCAAAAAAACAAAACAAAACGTACAACTAGAAACAAATACATATGCTGAAAATATGCATTTTTTTCTCCATCTGGGAATTGAGCCGACGCACCCGAGGACTCGTGGCCCGTGTACTCGTGCATCTTGTCCCAGGCACCGTTCTCCTCCTTCCACACGATGACTTTGCGGTCGTAGGAGCAAGACGCCAGGATGTTGCCGAACATGGGGTGAGCCCACGCCACCTGCCACACGGGACCCTCGTGCCTGGAGTTCAATCCATATTACCAGGTTGAAAAATAGCTCCTTGAGAGGTTTCATTTATCTTAAGACAACTATATTAGACATTAGGATGTTGTGGCTGACCCTCGCAGGTCGGCCACCAGAATTTGGCCGCCGTTGCGGACATCGAAGATCTTCAGGGTTCGGTCGGAAGAGCAGGTGGCCAGGCGGGTGCCGTAGTAGTCCATCTGGGCATCGTGCTGCAAAAATCGCACGCAAACTTTATTTAACTGACTTTATTTTCTCATTCGTTCAGGGGAAGCTTATCGGAACAAACTGTCAAATATTCAGAATAACATTTTTTAACTTGTCATTAAAAATGTCTTTGCGAAGTTTGAATCTGGGGGGTGAAAATCAATTTTAAAGGATACTTTTGTGAAAACTATGCAAAAATCACATGCAAACTTTATTTAACTGACTTTAATTTCTCATTCATTCAGGGGAAGGTTATCGGAACAAATTGTCAAATATTCAGAATAATATTTTTTAACTTGTCATTAAAAATCTCTTTGCGAAGTTTGAATCTGGGGGTGAAAATCAATTTTAAAGGATACTTTTGTGAAAACTAAGAATTTGTTAGATAGGCATTTCAATTTAATCAAATGTTGGATATTAACAAGGGGTAAAAAATGGTTTTGAGAAAGGAGGTTGAACATTTGACAGATAAATGGTGTGACAATACAAAAGTTATAATATTTGTAGTCATATTTCGGAGAAAAACTAGCCTTGCAGTTAAAAATGATTGCCATTCACTTACGCTAAGAACAATATTATATTTACGAAGTCAACTTTCAACCACAAACGTGACTTACAATCATGTCCTCGTGTGAGGTATCCACGGTGTTAATGACAGAAACCTGAAGAAAAAAATAATATGCAAAATGTTATAACGCAGAATGACCATTTTTTTAAATGACGTTTTAGTGGGCAGTGCTGTTTGATAAAAAATATCACTTAGCCGCCATGCTAACTCACTAGCTCGAATGACAAATATAAACACACACAAAACGGGTCATTTAATTTCCGTGGGATTAATAACAAGTGCCAAATGACTCACCATGACTAATGAAGAAAAACGAACTTGACACCTATAATAAAAGAGAAATTGTGAGGCAATTTGATAGCAATTCCGACGTGGCAACTGGCTAGGACGCCGCTTCCGCCTGGTGCGTCGACTAAAGTCCTCCGATAGCAACACGGAACAAATAATCGTTCACCTGTTTGCCTTAAAAAAAAACATTTTGTCTTAATTTAAAATATTTACGAAGCATTCTATTACTTCAAACGTGTACTCAAATTATGCTAAGAATGAGTTACATTGTTGAGAGTGAGAAATATCCTTTATTGAATTATATTGCAAATGTATATGGGCTGCTAACACACCGACATGCTAAGCGAATACTGACATGAGTGAAACATTGGTTTTCCTATTTGCTTTTTTTTCACGGTTAAAATGTGGAAGTGGAAAAAATTCACGCTTGTGAAATTCAAAGCTCAACAAAAAAGGAATGGTTAGTCCCCGACATAAATATTGATAGCATTGTTAGTCAAAAAAATGGGAGCTCCTTCAGCTCATCATAATACAAAAGGTTCATTTGTGCGTGTTTCGAGTACTGCAATAAAGACAGAAATAGATTCCTTTTTGAGAAGTCACCCGGATTGGTTGTCAACCAGGAAGTCAAGCGGATGGTGGGAGGAGTCTAATGCTGGGTCCATTTGATGCTTTTCAGGTCAATACCTTCTTGAACCATCTCCCAAAGAGGACTAAAAAAAAATAGATCAATGTATTTTTTTCAAACGTTATTGGCCTGAAAGGTCTACCATAATAAATACTCTGGAGACACGGATGATGTCATACCTCATCTCGCGAAGCCTATGCACGTGACGGATGCATTTCTCCGCCGTAAAGTCGACCTCTTCCTCAGTGGTGAAGCGACCGATTCCAAACCTATCCAACATATGAGCACATTTGTCATTAAGGATGTAAATTAAAAAAAAAAAAATGACGATGATGAAGAACCTGATGGAGGAATGGGCGAGATCCTCATCGGCGCCGATGGCTCGCAGAACGTACGACGGCTCCAGTGAGGCTGACGTACACGCGCTACGCCGACATACAAATATACAAGTTTGGGTGGACATAAACAGTGATCGCAAGACTAAAAACAATATGTCCGTCATCTAGGGTTTTGGTTCGAAACCTTACCTGCCAGAAGACAGCGCGATGTCCTTGAGCGCCATCAGGAGACTTTCTCCCTCCACGTAAGCGAACGACAAGTTGACGCAGCCTAACATACACATGACACGCTGACGTTATTTTTTTCCATAGTTAATAGTCATTTTTGGTTGCAGTCAATGTTCCCTCTATTTTTTTGTTTGTCTGGGCACACTGAGTGTGAGCAACATCATCATTGCTCGCACACCAGTATCACACCTGCCATAAGCAAGTGTATGTCTACTACACATAAATGATTTAGTCATAATAAAATGTAATGATTAATATCTATGAATGGGCGGCCCGGCGGATGAGTGGTTTGCGCGTCGGCCTCACAGCTTAAAAAATAAATAAAAAAATTGGGATTTTATTTTGTGCGCTCCATATGATTTACTGTGCGCAGAGAAGACGAGAGTAGTGCGCAATTGCGCACGCGCGAAGCTTACAGGGAACATTGGTTGAAGTGCAAATTTCCAGCTCAAAAGTAGATTAAACAGTCAATGATTTTTTTAAACAATGAATCACCTCTCAAAATAATAATTTGTGGAAAGGACGGGCGGCGTCTACCTGGGTAGCGTTGCTCCGGGTCTCCGTTCATGATCACGTCGGGAATCTGAGACGTGATCTTGTGGACCAGACGATTTGACAGCATGGTCACTCTTTGGTGGTCGTACTAAAATCCAACATTCAAAGTAGTGTCAGAAAATATAGCTCGGCAAACAATTTCTATCGACATTTTTGTTACACGGCCGTCGTCGTGATCGCCTTCCACATCTGCTCAGGCAATATACGTTTTGACCCGCAGAGGGCGCCCAATTTAACGAGATTCCTTATGCCATAGTAGTTAGTAGCCCCATTTGTTTTGAATTCGGCTCCCCTTGTCGACCGTACGCGAATAATGTGTGCAAGAATAAGGAAAATAGGAATATTAAATATGGAAGACTTACATCCATCTCCTGCTGGGCAATGCTGCAGGCGGCCCCCAAGCCCACGGTTAGCGGGGTGGGCACCGTCCCCGAGCGCAGGCCTCTTTCCTGCCCGCCGCCGTTCTGCAGCGGTTCCATTCGCACCCGTGGTCGCCGTTGCACGTAAAGCGCGCCCACGCCTGGCAACAATTCAAAGCATACACATTAGAATTGAATTATTAACAAAAGACGGAAACCAATGATAACAAAAAGCAACAATGTTCACACAAGCAAACTCAGCGGATATTCTTTATCCCTTACGTTAATCGGTACCAATTTAGAAGTAAGGGAGGGATTTATTTGATTTTGTTTACCTTTAGGGCCGTATATCTTGTGGCCGCTGATTGACATGAGGTTGATGTTGGCGTCGTTGACGTCGATGGGAATTTTACCGACGGCCTGCGCGCCGTCCGTGTGGAAAAAGACGCCCTTGGAACGGCAAAGACGACCTGCCAAAACCCCCAAAGAAGAAAAATCCAGACTTTTAAATTGCTCGTGAAAGTCTACGCCAGGGGTAGGGAACCAATGGCTCGGGAGCCACATGTGGCTCTTTTGATGGGTGCTCTTTGCTAACCTGTCAGCTAAAATATGGAAATTGCTGGTGACAGAACTGAGATATTACATCTAGAACTGCTTTAATCTTCATTTTTTTGCAGTAGACTCTTATGGAATGCATCCTCTAATTGATTAGCAACAGCATAAGATTCTTTTAAAAAACATTCATTTTTTTCCACTTTAAGAGTGGTGAAATTACAAAAAAAAAAGAAAAGGCACTCGTTTACATGTATGTATTTTGACTTTCAAACCCCTGGTCTACGCCAATTAGCCCTGGGATGACGACGTCGGCATTTTCCCAGCATGCCATTGGTCAGGGAGCGAAACGGCGAAATGTACCGATTTCCTTAATGGGCTGCACGACTCCGATTTCATTGTTGACGGTCATAATGGACACCAGAGACGTGTCGGGGGTCATGGACGCTTCCAGCAACTAAAACAAAAGGATAAAACATTTTTAGCTCAACGATACAGATGTTCCGGTTCATTTTTCTAAATGATTGACGTCAGAAAAGGTCATTATTCGAGTCGAACGGCGCACCTCGAGGTCGATCAGCCCGTTGGTCTGGACGGGCAAGTAAGTGACGCGGAATCCCTCCGACTCCAAAACCCGACACGAGTCCAGAACGCACTTGTGCTCCGTCTGGGAGGTGATCACGTGACGCTTCTTTCCTTGGTAAAAGCGGCCCACGCCCTGTTGGCCAGCACAACCCAAGACGGTGGCGTTATAGTTTGGTGGCAATTTCCACCAGGAGCCTGGCGGCGCACCTTGACGGCCATGTTGTTGGATTCCGTGGCGCCGCTGGTGAAGATAATCTCCCGGGGATCGGCGCCAATCAGATCGGCCACCTGCTGCTCGGAGACCGCGGAAGGAAACGTTTATTTCGGGACAAGAGACGGGGGTTGGGAGGAGGTATTCTCGTACCTTCCTCGCCGTCTCCATGGCGGTTTCGCTCTCCCAGCCGTAGGCGTGCGTCCTGGAGTGAGGGTTGCCGTAGTAATTCACCTGATAGGGCAACATGGCGTCCAGAACGCGAGGATCCTGCAAGACAACAACACATGACGCCGTCCAATGAGTCTCACTGACAAGAAAGCTTGTTTTGTGGTGGTACCGTACCATTGGCGTGGTGGCTTGAAAATCCATGTAGAGGGGCCGCAGTTCATCTTGCTCTAGTTCTCGTTTCTGGATGAGTTCTGAAGAATAGGACGCAAGAAGACAATAGGAAAGTAAGATCTATGTCTTGTAATTGCAGCTGCCTGTGACGCAAAGTGCCGAGTCACTGCTAGTCAGCTTCTTCTACACACACTTGTGCTTTTGGAATGTTTTGTGTACTAAAACTAACATGGAGAGCGGCTTGAACAATAGAAAATCAATATCTTGCCTGGAACCCTAACCGACTAAATAAACACATTCGGGATTCATTCTTGGTGCTTTCACTTTCATTATGACTGTTCAGGGCATTTGAACGACACCTCCAATTCGACTCAAGTAAATACATGACAAGTTTTGGTTTTAACCTAGAAAACAAAAAGGTAATTCATATTGTATTCCTAAATTATTGCAATGACATTTACTGCAGCAGCAGCCATTGATTATTTTTTGTATATATGTACATTTTCATCAAACTTTGCTCATATGTTAATGGTTTTCTCTAAAATTATTTTCTTCTTATTGCAATTATGATTAATTGCAGAAGCAGCTAATGACCTATTTTCTAAATATATATTTTTTGCATTGATATTGACAATATACAATAACTGTTCAGAAGTTACATGATTTAATGGCTATCATTGAGTTAGTTTAACGTTATTTATTTTTTTGCTTTATGGCTTATTATATTAGAGAACGCCCATTGTTCTATTTTATACTATAATTTGTTATGTCTTTGTCAGAAATTTCCTTTAAATTCGTTACGTACCCTTAACTTTTACTTTTGTGACGCTCTCAAACCTTGATAAATGTATTTTAAAATTTTATCTAGACTCGAGTCTTTCCTGGCAACTTTGTCAATAATACTGGGTCGGTCTTGAAGTTATAAAAATAGATTGGAACCGAGAATTTTTCAGTCTTCTTTCAAAACTGCGTCACATTGTGTTGAGCATCATGCTAGGCTAACAGTTACAAGGTTGCGTCGGTACCTTTCCGTTGAGTACTGGCGGCGGCTCTCTGTTCGCAGTTCAGCCGGGGACAGAGTCTCTTCAGCGGCCAGCAGAGACGGGAAGACGCGGTCCTACTCGAGGAAAGCATTTGGGCGATGAGAACCTCGCCGGGCTGAAGATAAAAAATAGGAAACCACACTTGGTTATTATTCTTAAACCGAGTTGAACCCACTGGTTGACGTACAGAGTAGTATAACTATCCCGACTTGTAGAAAACCCGAAATACTACTGTAGTGTTTGGTAACCGTGCTCCACACTACCAGGTTACATATGACATGTTTTTGAAGCGTCACGCACGAGAAGAAAAAGTGGCCGTGTTTATTGCGCTCTCATTGGCTGAAGTTTGGGGCATTTAGTAATCTGGCCTGCGATTGGCTTTAAATGTAACAAATCGTGGAAAGAGGGGACCTTCTCGCCTTGTGTAAACAGAAAATGACGTGAGAATTATGCCTGGATAAAATATGAATTCAGTTCTTCTTTCTCTACTATAACGATCGTCATTTTCAGACTCCATGTATTTTTTTAATGGTGGCAAAATGTGTAAAACTGAGCTGTAACTCCTGGAATGTCGTTTGCCGTAAAATGCGGCATTAACTCACGTTTCCAAGCATTTTTTTTATTTCACAAATAATAATTACTGTCACCCCCAAATTAAAGTAAAAAGCCATTTTTCCAACAACTTAAATTCGGTTATACACAGCTCTATCCCCAAACTGCCCGTAGATGGCGGTAACAAGCTCAATAACCGGAGAAGAAGACGCCTCCTGCAGGTGTCCGTAGGAAGTAGCCATGCATGGAAGATTGCGGACAAAACATTTATTTTTATCTTATTGACACAACACGGACAAAAACGACAACACTTCTAACCAGGGAAATTGTTGTTGTGCTTTAAGGTAAGCCGATTCGTTTTGTGTCGCGGTGACGTAACGACGCAATGACATTGCTAACAAACTAGCTTGGTAAGTAAACACAAGCTAGCCTCGGTTTTAATTCCAAAGTGCATATGCTAATGAGCTGTGACGATTCTAAAATGTTCATCTCGACATCGACATTAAATTAAGACAAAATAGTCGATACTATTTTTGAGACTATGTAAATTTTAAAAAATCATTTTTTTTAAATTAACTATTTCAGTACCACTGATGACAGACGTGCAATCGTGTGGCTCTGGAAAATTAAAATTTATCAAATTAGTTTGAGTGGGAGGTTGGCAGCCCCCGCCAACCCTCCCATTTCAAAAGAATTGGACGTTTAGAGTCGTCCATGGCAGCCACTGTGTAAATAGCAGATGTGTTGACACGGATCAAATCTTTTAAAAATTGTGCTGACATCATTTGAGTCAATGCATTGACTTTATTTAATGGGAACCTGGCCCCGACCAACATGGCCGCCTTGAGTTATGTTAAATTCACATTTTAAATGGAACTTTTTTTCTGAATAAAATTTCAAAATAAATCCGAGCGACAAAGTCGCCAAGCGATTCATTTGATGATGGATTTGGGGAACGGTTTTAAACGATGACCAACTTGGAAGGGCGGGCATCCTAGGAGCCTTCCCTCGTCGCCATGGGAACGACGACGAGCGAGCCCTGCATCTACGACAAGCTGTCGGAGAGCATCGACATCCTCCGCCAGTCGGGCTACCGCTACGGCATGTCCGAGCGGGAGATCGAGCGCTTCATCAAGCGGATGCTGGAGACCAACGAGCCCCGACGCGAGCCCCCGCAGTTCCCCCTCCTCAGGGCCGCCGTCAAGGTTTGTCGAGGGAAACTAGTGGCTAGCGGGTTAGCACTGTTACCTCTAAGCCTGCTGTGTTTTTGTGTAGCTTTTGCTGGCGGTGGGGTTCTTCTTGCTGGCGGGGCTGCTGTTCACGTACCCCCACGACGACCCCTACTCCGCCGGTACCCGCCCGGCGTCCCGCAATTGGTCATCCCCGTTCAGCCACGTGAGACTGCTAGCGCTGCCCATCGCTAAGAAGTACAACTTGCAAGGTAAACAAATAGTTGACAGCTGTTTCGGCCTTCCCGTCCGAGATGGCGCGAAGAAAGAGCGTTACAATTTTAACCTCGTTATCGTACGAGAGTAGAGTCATCGTATTATGAGATTCAAGTTGTACATTTGAGTTCATATTGGGAATGATGTCCTTTGACGAAATTACAGTACAGTGGTACCTCGACATACGATCGTAATCCGTTCCGAGACTGAGATCATATGTCAAGCTTTTCGCAACTCGAGCGAACGTTTCCCGTTGAAATGAATGGAAAACAAATGAATTGGTTCCAACCCTCTGAAAAAACACCAAAAACAGGATATTGGATTGGAAAAAATGTTTGATTTCTTCTAATTTGCCATCTATTAACAAAGTAACACAGAACTAGTGGTTTAATAGTAATAAAATGTGTTTAATAGATGTAAAATTAGACGCATTTCGCGGAGGGGAGAGACAACGACACACACGGAGGCGGGGGGTACGGTAATTGTAAGGTTTTTGGGGGGTTTGTAAGGGGAATCATAATCATTTATAAGTGCAGTTATCGGCAGAGGTTGACAGGTATGTAGTTGTAGTATGACCCCCTAAGATAGGGGTGGGAAAACAATTTGACAAAGGTGGTGCAGATTTTCATTCCAAGCTCTAAAGAGGAAAGCTTTCCACAATTGTGGTGTCCTACAAGTGCAATCAGTGGATTGCAGTCAGGTGCTGCTTATTTCAGCATCAGCACTTCATGTGTCTTTGCTGGATCGGTTGCAAAACAATAATGTGCCCACCCGCAGCGGGCCTAAAGGACCACTTTGCCCACCTAAGCCCTTTTAATCCAACTTTGTGGCAACATGACAACTTGAATCTCCCAATTTGACGCGGTCTTTTTGCTTTGTTTTTCGCTCAGGCTTCCACGAGTGGTGGAGTTCGGGTTCGCCCAGGCAAGGCCCGGTCAACTGTTCGGGTTGCGCTGACATTTCCACCGTTCTGGAGGTGCCGGAGAGTCTCCGAGGCAGCGTCACGCTGCGACGTGGCCCGCAACTCGTGCTTTTGAAGGTAAACTGGGCGCTCCGATGAGTCGTCTCATTTTGTCAATTCTGTACAATATGACGAGAGGTATCGGCAAATCATACTCCACTTTTACGTCAGGGCGGCGAGACCCTGAGCATCGAACGACGGCAGCTGGAGGAACTGTACCTGACCCACTCCGCTTCCGTGTCCGTCCTGCTCCAAGATGACCAGGAGGAGGCGCACGACCTGGACGCCGGCCTGCCGCAAGGACCCGCCAACTTCACCTTGCTCTGGTAAAATACAGCAGCGGAACCATCACTTACTAAAAAATGCAACAGCTCAGCCTACCCACGTATTGATTGTGGGTAATGAAGTTTTATTGTGAGAAAGGGTGCCATTGGCTATCGGTGTTGTGTGCACGAGTATACTTCATTACCCATAAAGCCCTCTTTTTGCCCGCACATGCGCGTTGTGCGTTTCCTGGTCGAAACTCGTCTGAATAAATCGTTCAGTCCTCGTAGATATAGTAGTTATACACGAAAGAGATGCGGCAAAAAAAGATAAACAGCCACCCATGTCATGGCCACCTGGCTTTCTCGCATCTCCAAAATTTTCTCGTATCTAGGGCGAATTATTTGCTCGAAATTTTCCTCGTATCTCGAGCATCTCGTAGGTAGAGCTGCTCGTATGTAGAGGTACCACTGTACTACTGTACAGATTTTTTCCCCCTAATTCAAACAGGAAGTTCAGCTCAGCAACAAGAGAGAAAGCATTGCGGTGGCTCTTCCCCAAGGCGGAACTGTGCCCCCTGCTGGACAGCGCAGGCACGGTCCTGCAACGCTGCCTGGTCACGCACAACCGGGACCCGCAAAAACAGGCGCGTCCCCCGCGCTACGGCTGATAAATTTCACGCGGCGTATTTACTCGCCTTCTTCTACGTCAGGGCGTGGCGGTGCTGGGCTGGCTGGTGGTGGGGGAGGGGCTCCCCAGCGTAAGAGTGGTTCCCGTCCAACGCTGCCAGAAACACTGCGCTTCCTTCCACCTGCGCCTCAACCCCGGCGACACGGGTAAAACGCTGGCGCCGCCGTTTGAAATCCTCCCGACTGAAACGATTTTTCCCCTTTCAGTGTACGCGGACCCTCGCTACTGGCAGATGGCGCTCTTCCCGGGACGGGGCCAGAACATCGTGTGCGACGGCTCGCCGTTTTAAGCCGGCGCCGTCCCGTTCGAGGCCATTTTACGGAGCAAGCACAAGGCGACGCAAAGAGATTTGCACCCAGAGACTCGTACGTTTAAGAAAAGTGGGCAAAATCTGTCACAATTCTATAGAAAGTCATTAGAGCCACCAATCAGGTGGCGGAAAATTCAAGTAAAATCCTTAAAAAGAGAATATTTAGTGGTAATATTCCCTCTTTTTCGAATTGAATTCATAACAATTTGTTAACTATTTCCCTCATGTTGGTTTTGCTTTGAATGAATACAATTTAAAAAATGTTTTGAATTTGCAAAGTGAGATATTTACGAGTAAATAACCTGCTCTTTTTAAAATAGAGAACAATGTAAAAAAGTTAAGAGAATATATACTATTAAATGCCTATTACTATATTTTTTTATAAATTGGGAAAAAAAAGAATATTTACTCCTCTGTATGTTTGTTTTGAACAATGTAAATAGCTTCTTTTTTTAATAAGACATGGACAATTTTCTAGTGAAGAAATGTCCAAGGATTCATCGATTGTAAATATATATTTTTTAGTTGCAAACTAATGGCGCGGCCCGAGTTTTAGCGCTCGCACGACGCAGTGCCGTCTGCTAAGGATCCTTTATTTGCCCAAGAGAAGCGGAAAGGAAACTCGGCGTGAAGTAGAAAGCGCTGTGTGCCAAAAATTCGCCAAAGCCTAAAATGGGCCACGCCTCCCCGAACTCGCTAAATGTCCCCAAATGATGCTCTATGGGGTTCCGCTCTCTTGAACGGCACCTTCCAGGTCGGTCGTCACTGTGTGAAACCCGCTTGCTTCATTTTCAATTTGCACAAAAGAGGAAAAGCTGCTTCTCTTCTTTTATCTCTGTATTATTTATTGTTATTTTATTGAAACTAACGTACACAGAATGCTGTATTATACGTGTTGCAATGTCGATGATGGGACCAAAAACAGGGATGAAAGATAAGAAATAAAATACTATGAATGTGTCTTGGAAAGAAATTTGTGCTTTTATTTTCTCACTGGATTTTTTTTTGCCTTTATACTTGAGAAATTTGTTAACTAATAGGATACAATTACATTTAAAACTAAAGTCATGAGAAATGTTTTTGTTTTAATTTAATAATATACTGCATGTATATGTATATATCTTTTTTTAAATTGTTAAAATATTGGAGGAAAAAAAATCAAGCCAGTGTCATTTCGACTGGTTTATTGAGGATTAAAAAAACAAAGCCAAGTCATAATTTCCCCAAGTGTTTTGAAAATGTGTTCTTTTTATTTATTTTGTGTCATTTTTAGGCAGCATACATGTCATTTGTATTATTTTGAAGGCTCAGCACTGAGCTTCATAGACTTCCTGAGATTTTCTTCACCCTCAAACAAGGATTTAGTCGCATGTAAAGTGAAAAGTGCTGGTACGCGTCGGTCCCTTTGGGGGTACTTTTACGTGTCTCCGCCCGGCAACAGCGGCGACGACTCGAGGGGCGGGTCGTCGTACAGGTGGCCGCTCCGCACGTCCACTTCGGCTCGCAGCTTGATTTTCTACCGCCACAGAAACGTGAGCCGAAAGACGCCATGGGAACGAGAAAAAACAAAAGAAAAGAAAAAAAGGGCACCTGGAAGTCCCGGATGTACGTCAGGAAGAAGCTGATGAAGGACAAGGCCAGCGACCACTCGCTCGCCGCGCTGACCACGTGAGCCGCGTAGCCCTGCGTTGTCAACACAACAGGCGTTAAGTTTAAACTTTTTTAACTTAAACTTTAACTTTTTCTCGCGACTCACCGTCTCTCCAGGCATCCAGTGCAGCTTCCGCGCCACGTCCACTCCGGGCAGGCTGGCGTACATGGCCACGGACGATGCAAACACTGATGGGAGGAGCTTAAGGATGACCGTCACCAAGGTTAAAGTGTGAATTATTTCAAAAAATCCATTAAACCAATTCTCCCCGTAAAAGGATACTGGTGACGATACTCCCGAGCGTCCACGTCGTCAATGCCAGGCGGACGTGGAAAAGCGCCTTGCTGTGCACCTGCGGCTGCATGCGGTGCGAGAGCACCGTCTGCGCTACCACGTAGAGGGCGCCCACGCCCAACGTCAACGCCGCGCCCAGCAGGTGAACCACGAACAGCGTGGTCTTCTGCGCTCGGGCACAAAATGGTATTAGCCCATTAGCCCATTAGCCCATTAGCCGGGTTGCCCCCCCCAGCAGCCAAAACACCCGCCCACCTGGAAGTTAGCCACGACGCACATGCCCGCGGAGCTGAAGAGGCCCAGAAAGAGTCCGATACGGTTGAGGCGGTAGGCCAGCAAGTCGTCGTCACGGCTCGTTAGCGCCTCCACTTGTTTGTAGCGCACGTATACGGTGGCCATGCCTGCAAGCACATACAAAAATGCAATGAACTCATTGGCTGGAGTCACTCTAAAAGACGTCAACGGCGATCGATATTAAGAATCATTTATTCAGTGCCTTAAATGAATTGGACTCATCATGATTAGCCTTTAATAATTGATTTATATGTGAGGCTAAAAACGCCTAGCATCGAACTAGCTAAACCAGGGGTGTCAGACTCAGGTTGGTTCATGGGCCGCTTTAACGTCAACTTGATTTCACGTGGGCCAGACCATTTTAGATATAATATTTAGATATTTTTTTTATAAATGGATTAAAAGAACTGGATTAAAAGACCTGAATATTAAGTTTTTTTTTTTAGATCTAAAACAATGTTTATTTTAGATTTTTTTAAATATATTTTTAGATTTTACAGAATGATTTTTGAACTAAAAACACAGAAAAAAATGGATTAAAAAAATGATAATTATTGATTTAAAGGGGGGAAAATCAGGAAATTTAATATACATCTATACTCTTCATTTTAATTTGATCCTAAAACAGAAAAGAACTGGATTAAAATCCCTGAATATTCAGTTTTTATAGATTTAAAAGAATGTTTATTTTAGCTTTTTTTTAAAATATATTTTTAGATTTTACAAGATGATTTTTGAACTAAAAACACAGAAAAAAAATGACAATTATTGATTTAAAAGGGGGAAATTCAGGAAATTTAATATACATCTATACTCTTCATTTTAATTTAATAATAAAAAAGAAAGTTGGCACTCATGATTGACTTTCCCGGGCCACACAAAATGATGAGTTTAAAAAATAAAATAAAAGTCTAGAGGGAATGTCGTCATAGGTATTTCTGTGCATTGAAAATCAGCAACATACCCATTCCTAACTTTTCCCAAATCTTTTTACATATGCAATGGAAAATGTTTTCCCTTACATTGTTAGTCTAGTTACCTAAAAAGGCAGACACGTCCAGCATGATGCCAAAAAAGCACCTCTCGGGAGCCATTGTTCCTGTGTCGCTGGAAAAAACAAACAAAATTCCTTCATGACACACAGCTCCATCTTTAACCAGATTTACAATGAATGATACCACGGTATCGTTCATTCTTTTCCGTAAACGTACATATGTTACCTTATGTAGGGCACCAGAGGGTCGACATGTCTGAGGACCACCGCCGTCACGTAGGCGAAGACGAACGCCGCCGCAGTCCAGACCACCAGGAGAGTCGGCAGGAAGCAGAGACCCTGCTGGAACCACCACATGACCACCTGTAAAGACTTTTAAAAAAGATTGTCACTCGTTAACTGGTGCCCAATCCTCCTTCTGCTTTCAATTCAAATGAAATTATCACTAGTAGTCTTCTTACCGTGTCGATACAATGCAATTACTTTTAATATCTTTCGCTAGTGACGGTGCTAGACGTCCAATTCATTTGAAGTGGGAAGGATGGCTGCCAAAATCTCACTCCAAATGGATTGGACGTGTAACTAGCAACTTTTTAGTTTGAAAACACACGATGGCTTTCCTTGGTCATTTGCGAAATTGCAGCCGCCATTTTATCAAATTAATAATCTGGCAATGAAACTCTCTTAAAATCCGGTGACGTCACTGTTTTGGATCAGACTAATGACAAAGCAACAATTCGAAACGCGGTCATGAGACTTTACGGACAAATTATCTTACAAATCTTCAAGTAGAGGGAAATAAAAAGTGAGATACAAGCGAGCGAAGTGGAGCCAAAACGAAACCAAAAATGAAACTTAAGTTCATGAATTATCAAGAAATCGCAAGAGCGAAACCGAACTCCATTGTAAAGTACTACAACTAATTAAGGCACCAAAATGTACATAAAGTCAAAATAATAACGGTTCGGGGTCAGGCGGCGTTTGAAGAAGCAATTCGCCAAACATTTATCTCGCAGCCATTTAACAAAAAAACAATATTTTACGATAAACCACTTCAGCCTTGACTTTTCTATTTGCTAGTAGCTATCCCAACAACACTTTCACTCGATTCCAATTTCCTCGTCTTTAATTTGGTCCTACGAATTAACCACCTTGGTAACACTTACGTTACTCCAGCGAGCAAAACCGTCCACAGAATTGGGCGTAGCTCATTTCCAAAACAGACTTTCGAGTAGTTTATTAGACGCCGTGAAAATATTCGTCAATAACGAGAAGCGGGAAGCCTTCACGTCAACGTGCTGTTGCTACTGCGCGTGCGTACTTACCGCCGCGACTCAACCCCTTCGCGCATGCGTACAACCGCCGCACAGCTCCCTGGGAACCTTTGACGGACAAAATCAGAAATATTGTACGCACATCAAAAAAGGAGATGACTAATGAAGCGCCCTGAAGCCATACTGGGAAAAGCGTTGTCTTTTGTCGGCCATTTTGAAACGAAGCTATTACAAAATATACCAGGAAAGTCAAAGGCTCATGTTGTTTGAAACTGCTGTTTAAATTATAATCTATTTTAACCAGACAGCTTTTTGAACTGTCTGAGACGCAGTAAATTAACTAATATTTTTTAATTTTTTTAAATTAAACTCCAATTTTGTATCACATAGACCAAAACACTATCATTCAAGTTACTCACTGTCTGCCATTGACAACAATGGACGCCTAATTCACCTAAACTAGGAACCGACTGAAAAAGCTGAAATTTCAGTGCCATTGACGGTGACGGACGTCCACTTGTTCCGCCCAGCCAAAGTTGAATGAACATCTAGCCCCATCAAGGGTGGCCTGTGAGATAAATGTCTGGCAAATAAATTGATGTGAGACATTTGCTGCATTTTCCTTTAAAAAGTACTTTATTGATATATCGTAAACACACAGAAATGTCAGATTCATACATTTGAGTCCCATGGCAACAACTTGGCGTGTTGCGCTTTCAGCTTGAAATGTCACAAAATATCAAGACAGCAAAAGTTGTACATGTATACTTCTGCTTCTACTGATTCATCAGGCACTTTTCTTTTTTTAAATATATACTAGAATAATGCAGAGAGCATTTCAATAAGAAAAAGACAGCTCAGGTCATGTCTGGTTCTTGTGTACAGCTTCATATTTTTTGTAGGCATTTTAAGGCCACACTAAAGTGTTACGAGGACAAGTTTCAATTTGGAAGGCAAAAAGTCATTTTTGTATATGGAATTTTGTACAAAATGGACTTTCCTAAGGCTAATTTATGTCAGGAAAAAAATGACTTTTTATGTAATAAGATAAACTATATGGACAGGGTTTAAAAAATGTTTTTTTTTTACTATTTTTTTTTCTTAAGGGATGTGACTGTTTCTAAATTTGAGAGTTTGGAAGTAATCCCCCCACCCAAAAAATATACTTCAGGGAAATTGTTTTTCAAGAGAAATAAATGTATTTTTTTTTAAATTTCACCTGATTTTTTTGTTCTAGGATTTGTGGCCCCTTGCAAAACAACAACATTTTTGTCCATTGAATGACTGCTCATTTGGAATTTTTGACCCCTCCCCTTCTCACAGCGTGGTCCAACCCAACACATCATTATATATATATGTCTAACAAATCTCTCCTTTGGCGTGAAATTGAGAGCGACGATTGAAATCGAAGACAAACGGTCCGTATATTGGAAAGGGCACGAAACGAGAGCGCTAAGGACGGATCCTCCCGTCCGCCGGATTTCGCAGTCTTTGCCGGACCTCCTTCAGTCACTCCGCTTTGTCCTTTCTCTTGGCGACGAAGGGGACCTTGTTAGCCACGGAGGAGCCCACCGAGGACACGCCCCCCGCCACGGCGGACACGCCACCCTTGACCAGGCCGGCGCCGGGGACGGCGTTGACGGCGCTCTTGGTGATCTCCAGGCTCTTGCCGCCCACCCAGGCAACGCCTCCCACGGCCGCGCCCACCACGCCTTTGGTGACGTTGAAGAGGCCGCCGGTGACCCGCCACACCATGCCGGGCTGTGCCGCCGCCGCCGCCGCGTGGTCTTTGGGAGAATCTGCTCGGCGACAGGAGAGGAGGATTAATGCCGAAACAATATTCAACAGCCAATTGCATGCAATAGGAGCAGGCGAGACATATTGCGCCCACCACGTCCCCCCCTCAGGCTCCGGTGACCCCCGGAGGACCGGCCCCGTGGCGGCTTACCGTTGGCGGGCTCCGTCTGCTCCGAGGCCAGGGGGCTCCCGGCCGGGGGGTCCGTGTTCACCTCATTCACATTCTGGGAGGGAAAAAAAGCATGTTTAGCCACAAACATGCTGGTTAAAATACATGCGCAACACTGCCATCCCCCAAATCACTGAGCAGGCCTGTTGCATTGTGGGTCGTGTAGTTTGCCGTGAAAAGTCATGCATTTTCAAAGTAATTTGCATATTTTGCCTCAAGACACATTTATACATTATTTTTTTCATGTTAACTGTTCACAACGCCATGAGTTTATAAACCATTTTTTAAACATATGTAACGATTTCAATGAGCTGAGAATGCAACTGCAAAACTTGATCATGCCAGTCATCCCCGTTAAAATGGATTTGACGTCTAGCGCAGTCAATGCATTAACAGTTGAAAACTATACTTCAAAGTACCTTCTAAAAATATGCAATATAACAAAGAAAAGTGGAGGCTTTGAGAGAAAAATACACTTGAAAATAATGTAAAGTACTTAGAAAGAAAACAGTTAAAGTATAATTTTCACTATTACTAAACAAAATCCTAAAATATTTGCATACAACATTGATTAGATAAAATAGGAGGGGACGAAAAAAATGAAAATGCTGGAAAAATTCATTCGACACAATTATAAAGAGGAAAAGTACTTGAGTATGATGAAAGGTTTACGAGAATGAGCCTTTTTCTACCTTAACCATCGTGCTTGCGTCGCACCTGGCTGGCGTAGGAGAAACTTGACACTGTTTGTCGTTGAGCTTCCGAGCAACCACCGGCTCGAACGACGAACTCCCAGCGGGAAAAGGCTCACACTGGTCGGCCTTCTTGTCTGTTTGGCGTTGCTGCTCGGGCCTCTCCGGAGCTCGTCAAGGTGGCGGGGCCTCGTCTAAGCCTCCCTCCCCGCAAACTGGCTTCGTTTCGCGGGCAGCGCCACGCACGCACCGCCGCTCTTGTACTGCTTCTTCTTCTACGGCTCGTCACGTCCTGTTCTCTTCTTCTGCACTTTGCCGACGTGGCGCCCCGCACTTAGACGTTCACGCGTACGTCTTGGCACACAGGCGCTGGGTAGCTCCGGCTAGCCCTTTCAAAATAAAATAAAAACACTTTCGCTATTGTTTTATTATTGTTATTGTTGTATATTTATTATCATATGATTACTATTTAAACTGGAATGTCGACAATATATCGACGTTTGTCTAAATAAAACTGATTTTAAATAAATAATATATCAATTGTGGCCCAAGAACAGGCACGACTTTTTGTTTTGCCTTAATTGTGAAGGACAAAAGATGAATTGGGGGCGTTGCAAGTCCATATCCGCAAGGATCCAACTCCGGATACCCCACATCAAATCACCAGAAGAGAGGCGGTCATATCCAGAGCGAAGCAATAAAAATCAGCATATAGAAATGGGTCAAAGGTCAAGCGCAACGGGATGACGTTGGAAGTGACTTTGATTGACACACAACTGGCAAATTATGTTTCATGTTATGTAACAAATCCACTAACTTTGCCTCCCTCCCCAAGCATATTCATTATTTTGGCCAAATTACTTCTCCTAAATTCTTTACATTTTTACATCGATTGCACAATGAGACTTCATAGTTATTGAAATATGGAAAAAGAATGTCGCAGGTTTGACGGGTGAAAATGAAGTGGAGGAAATCAAAGGAAAACAAGTTGTGTTTCAAATGAAATCTTAACTTGATGCAGTGAATCTTTTTGTGTCTTTAGAAGGAGGCATATTTTTGTTTGTTGTTGCATTAATTTTTGGTTTTAATGTCCTTGAAACTAAATGAGTAATAAAATCTTAGTTAAAATTAGGCATATTCGTGGTCACATTGTTTGGGGTCCTTGCGGAAGACTCGGCGGGCAGAAACAACTCAAGTGAATATATCGGCTGGAAATTGAAAATAAATCATCATTAAATTCATCTTATTCGAGATCGTTGGAGCCTCGTTCGGCCAACAATGAATCTTGAACTGCTCGGTAATGAACAAAAACCCGTTATTACCATGTGTATGTTGTTGTTAGCATTTTGAGCTAGCCTTGTCCGGTATATGGCGTTATACGATACATTTGCTATTTCCAGAATGTATTGACTCTTGGCCATATGATTAATTCAACTACTCAGCTACTTGAAAAATATTTAAAATGATGGGTTATAAATGCAAACGGAGCGTGCACCGCAATAGTAACGTTAGGCTCGCCTGTTTTCGCATCCAAAACAGGTCAAAATCATTCAATTAAATTTAGGATATTTTAAATCTCGCGTGATTTAGGTTATACAGGAACAAAGTGGAAAATAAAATGATGATTTGAAATTATGGTCAACTAGTTTAGAAGCTATTTCCTTCTTTTGTTGTTTTTGATAGTGACTGACATTGACATTTTACTTTACGACTACGTTCTGTTTATAATATTGGCAGTGGCTCCTTAGCCGGTAACCGGTCAAATAGTCCCAGGGGCTATTTAGCCGGTAACCTATTATTTAACATTGAGTGAATAGGGGATTTTTCTAAACCAGGGGTAGGGAACCTATGGCTCGGGAGCCACATATGGCTCTTTTGATGGGTGCATATGGCTCTCCACTAACCTATGAGGTAAACTATGGAAACTGCTGGTGAGAAAGCGCAGGAATAGGAGCGTTACGTTGGTATTATGGCATTGACGCTACCCCAGCGCCTTATAATCATTTTTTTGTTAAAAAAAATGTTATTCCCTGAGAGCCATACTCACAATTTAAAAGTCAAAATACATGAAAATGTGCCATTTTTTTAGTCATTTTACCACTTTTAAAGTACAAAAAGTCTTTGAATTCTTTTGAAAACATTGTTACGCTGTTGCTAATCAATGAATATCAATGAGTATCAATGAGAGAATAGATGCAGAAGACTCTAATGAAGAAAAAAAAAGGCAATGCCACAGTGCCGACGTGACGTTCCTATTGGTGCATTCGGGACTCGGCTCTCTCACCACCGGTTTCCATATTTTAGCTCAGAGCCATATGCAACCATCAAAAGAGCCACATGTGGCTCCCGAGCCATAGGTTCCCTTCCCCTGGCCTATAATATTGATTTGTGCATTGTTGTTCTTGTTTTACAATTTACTCAGACGATATTATTTCCCATGAATTGATTCTTTTTCAATAGTGTACTTTGACTAATGTAGCGATTGAAATTAGTGCTGTCCGATATGGACAAAAATAGCCCGTCTCAAATCGCGATAGCAAAAATATATCGTCAGATCATCGTACGCCACCAAATGGAACCCTGTTGAGAATCTTAATGCTGACCTCCATGTTCTTCCTCTCGCAGAGTCTTTTGGGCAAAACTACCCAGAGGTAAAACATCTTCCGTCTGGCGCTAGCGTAGGCGCGGGTGCTCGGGTCTGAGTTCCCGTTTGTTTTGCCAGGAGGCCGATGGCACGCTGGACTGCATCAGCATGGCGCTCACCTGCACCTTCAACCGCTGGGGGACCCTGCTGGCGGTGGGCTGCAACGACGGCCGCATCGTCATCTGGGATTTCCTCACCCGCGGCATCGCAAAGATTATCAGCGCGCACATACATCCCGTCTGTTCCTTGTGGTGAGACTGGAATTCCATGGAAAGCGCTGGTCCGCTCGGGTGCCTTCTCCTCGTCATTTGTTTTGGACAATGAAATGATTCGATGCGTCCAGTTGGAGTCGAGACGGCCACAAGCTGGTGAGCGCGTCGACGGACAACATCGTATCGCAGTGGGACGTGCTGACGGGCGACTGCGATCAGCGCTTCCGCTTCCCGTCGCCCATCCTGAAGCTGCAGTGCCACCCGAGAGATATGTGAGTGCCCTAAACCCACATTCTTAATTGAGTACAGACACTCCCCTACTTACGAACAAGTTAAAAAATTAAAAAAGAGAAAACCAATATTGTTTTAGTTGAAAAAGTGGAAGAACAGTGAAGGTCCTTATTTTAAAACACTTAAATGTATCCTTTTGTTATTTTTTAATTCAGAAACCAAATAGTAAATATGTTCTATTTGTTGTATTTTTTAACAACTCAGTAAAATTTGTTTATCTAAGAGCTACCTAAAATTGATTTTTATCTGAAGTTTTAAAATGGAAAAACAAACCTTGACTCATTTCTTTTCGTGAAATTTAAAAAACCAACAACAAAGGTAAATAGCGAGAAAAAAAAATTATTTGATTGAAATAAAATGATGAAAAGGGAACAATGAGCCACCATTTTTTTTCTCCCATAGGGACAAAGTGCTAGTTTGCCCCATGAAGTCGGCGCCGGTGCTCCTGACCCTGTCCGACTCCAAACACGTGGTCCTGCCCGTGGACGACGACTCGGACCTCAACGTGGTGGCGGCCTTCGACCGGCGGGGCGACTTCATCTACACCGGGAACGCCAAAGGAAAGGTGGGCCTGGGCGCCGTCCCCCGGCGGCCGTTCGCTGTCGGGCGCCGGCGCTGATGCGTGTGCGGTCGATTGGTCGCCGGTATTTTGGTCGCAGTCTTTTGGTTGCCCGGACCGTGACAAGGGGCGACCAAAAGACCGGCGACAAAACAAGGTAAAACAAGATGGTCTACGCATCAATCAAAGCCAACAATGGCCACGAGCAGTTTCACTGAGCCGACATGTGAGTGTATAATAAGAGTTTGTATGTACATGACTTGTCCCTTTAAGAAGCTCCGTCAGTTCAGTCAGGGTCTTAACAAGTTCTCCAACAAAAAAACAATCAAAGTCCGGGAAATTTGGAGCTTTTCTTTAGCCTAACAATTAATACGGCATTAAGTATGAATAAATAGTAATTCGCAGTTTGTATTTAGGGAATTTGAGCCACGATTTCAATGGTAATTATCAATAACCTTCCGGGCGACCAAAAGACCGCCGACAAAACAAGGTAAAACAAGACGGTCTTCGCATGAATCAAAGCCAACAATGGCCATGAGCAGTTTCACTGAGCCCACGTGTGAGTGTAGAAGAGTTTGTATGTACATGCGTTGTCCCTTTAAGAAGCCACGTCAGTTCAGTCAGGGTCTTAACAAGTTCTCCAACAAAAAACAATGAAAGTCCGGGAAATTTGGAGCTTTTCTTTAGCCTAATCATTAATAGGGCATTAAGTATGACTACATAGTCATTCGCAGTTTGTATTTAGGGAATTTGAGCAACGATTTAAATGGTAATTATCAATAACCTTCCGGGCGACCAAAAGACCGGCGACCAATCGACCATGTACCGCGCTGATGTGGTTTTCCCACGGCAGATCCTGGTGCTGAACACCTTTACTCAGGACCTGGTGGCGTCCTTCCGAGTCACCACCGGCACCAGCAACACCACCGCCATCAAATCCATCGAATTTGCACGCAAGGGAAGGTAAATAAACGTATGGAAATTCTGCTGATCGATACCTTTAAAAAATAAAGCTTACCAATATGCAATTACAACTGAACGATGGACTGGAGTGAAGAATAACTAAGAAGGCGTTCCTTTTCTCTTCCGCCGGGACAGCTGCTTCCTCATCAACACGGCGGACCGCATCATCCGCGTGTACGACGGGCGGGAGATTCTAACCTGCGGCCGCGACGGCGAGCCGGAGCCCATGCAGAAGCTCCAGGACCTGGTCAACAGGCGCGTCCGTCCCCCGCGACACCTCCGCCGACCGCCCGTCCTAATTTCCTTTCCTTTCCACGGCGCAGAACCCCGTGGAAGCGCTGCTGCTTCTCCGGGGACGGCGAGTACATCGTGGCCGGCTCGGCGCGCCAGCACGCCCTCTACATCTGGGAGAAGAGCGTGGGGAACCTGGTCAAGATCCTCCACGGGACCAGGGGGGAGCTGCTGCTGGACGTGGCCGTGAGGACCGCCACGTCTTCTTATTTGGGGATTTTCGTATTATTATTAATACGGCGTCCTTTTCCGTCCAGTGGCATCCCGTGCGGCCCATCATCGCGTCCATCTCCAGCGGAGTGGTGTCCATCTGGGCCCAGAACCAAGTGGTCGGTACCGACAACCCGTCCCGTGTCAAAAGGGAATGAGTCCATTTTTAATTGACATTTTACAAACGTGTCATTTGTTTCTTCAGGAAAATTGGAGCGCCTTTGCCCCGGACTTCAAAGAGCTGGATGAGAACGTGGAGTACGAGGAACGGGAGTCGGAATTCGACATCGAGGACGAGGATAAGAGCGAGCCGGAGCAGACGGGTACGTGCCCGCCTGCCTGCCTGTCTGCGACCACTCGCGCGTCAACCCCGCCAAAACGCTGACCGCTTCTGACCGTGCATCCCCGACAGGGGCGGACGCGGCCGAGGACGAGGAGGTGGACGTCACCACCGTGGATCCCATCGTGGCTTTTTGCAGCAGGTGGGCTAGTCGCTTTCAAATGCCTTAGGCACCAGATCGTCCTTCTGCCGTCAAATCAAATGACTTTGAGGGGAATGTCGCCCCTACCAACATGGCTGCTCTTGAACACATGATGATACAGTCATGTTTTTCTTTTTTTGCCAACTTTGTAATTGTTTCCCACAGCGACGAGGAGCTGGAAGACTACAAAGCTCTGTTGTACCTTCCCATCGCCCCGGAAGTGGAGGACCCCGAGGAGAACCCCTTCGGCCCCCCTCCGGACGCCACGCCTCAGGCGGGGGCCGGCGAGGAGGCGCAGGCCCTGGGCGACAAAAAACAGCGGCCACCGTCGTCCGAGGGAGGGCCGGCCAAGAAGAAGGCGCGCACGACCAACATCGAACTGCAGGGAGTGCCGGATGACGGTGAGCTTTAACGCAACATGCTCATTTTAATCTAAACCACGTGTCAAAGTGGTGGCCCGGGGGCCAAATCTGGCCCGCCGCATCATTTTGTGTGGCCCGGGAAAGTCAATCATGAGTGCTGACGTTCTGTTTTAGGATCAAATTAAAATGAAGAGTATAGATGTATATTAGATTTCCTGATTTTCCCCCTTTTAAATCCATAATTGTCATTTTTTAATCCATTTTTTTCTCTGTTTTTAGTTCAAAAATCATTTTGTAAAATCTAAAAAAATATATAAAAAAAGCTAAAATTAACATTGTTTTAGATCTATAAAAACGGAATATTCAGGGCTTTTAATCCAGTTCTTTTAATCCATTTATAAAAAAAAATCTAAATATTATATCTAAAATGGTCCGGCCCATGTGAAATCAAGTTGACGTTAAAGTAAATGATGAGTGCCAACTTTCTGTTTTAGGATCAAATTCAAATGAAGAGTATAGATGTATATTACATTTCCTGATTTTTCCCCTTTTAAATCCATAATTGTCATTTTTTAATCCATTTGTTCTGTTTTTACTTCAAAAATCATTTTGTAAAATCTAAAAATATATATAAAAAAAGCTAAAATAAACATTGTTTTAGATCTGTAAAAAAATGAATATTCAGGTCTTTTAATACAGTTGTTTTAATCTATTTATTAAAAAAATATCTAAATTTTATATCTAAAATGGTCCGGCCCACGTGAAATCTAAAATCTAAAAATCCATTTTTTCTGTTTTTAGTTCAAAAGTCATTTTGTAAAATCTAAAAATATATTTTAAAAAAAGCTTAAAATATACATTGTTTTAGATCTGTAAAAAAATGAATATTCAGGGCTTTTAATCCAGTTCTTTTAATCCACTTATTAAAAAAAAATCTAAATATTATATCTAAAATGGTCCGGCCCACGTGAAATCAAGTTGACGTTAAAGCGTTCCGCGAACCAACCCCGAGTCTGACACCCTTGATCTAAACAAAATGCTACTTATCCTACACTGGACGCTAAGGAAACGTTATGCTAGTTGGAAACCGTTTTGTCCCGTCTGTCCGGCAGAGGTGCATCCCCTGCTGGGCGTGAAGGGCGACAGCAAGTCCAAGAAGAAGGCGGCGGGCCGTCCCAAGGGCTCCAAAGGTAAAGACAAAGATTTCCCCTTCAGGCCCAAGCCCTACTACAGGGGGGGCGAGCGGCCCTCCTTCGCCTTGGACGTCCTGGCCGCTTCGGGGCCGCCGGGCGGAGGAGGAGGCGGAGGAGGAGGCGGAGGAGGAGGCGGAGCAGGAGGCGGAGCGATCAAGGGCAGGGCAGAGGGGGGCCTGGCCACAGGTAAGCAAGCGTGCCTTTGCAAATACCGACGGGGCCCACCGTGCCGATGCCGATGCCGGTCCTTCTGCTCCACTAAGCTCGGCGTGTGCCGGCCGCACGTCCGCTTCCCGCTTGCCGGCCCCCCATTGCTCCCTCCGCTCTCCCTCCGCTCTCCCCCACAACCCGCCTCGCTCCTTTGGCCATTTTCGGTGTGCTGCCGCTTCCTTTCTGTCCTTTCCCTCCCGCCCTTCGGTAGACTAACGCCATCTTAACAAATGCTTGTTCTTGAACGTGGCTTTGGTGGGGGAGGGGGTTGGATCTTAGTCTATTGCTCAATGAACATCATCTGCAACTCTAACATTGATTTCCCACAGAATATTTACCAAGGCGTTTCTATATTTTTGTCAGGCAACGAGAATGTTGTTTTTTAAATAGATACATACAGTGGTACCTCGACATACGATCGTAATCTGTTCCGAGACTGAGATCGTATGTCGAGCTTTTCGTAACTCTAGCGGACGTTTCCCATTGAAATGAATTGAAAACAAATGAATTGGTTCCAACCCTTTGAAAAAACACCCAAAACAGGATATTGGATTGGAAAAAATGTTTTATTTCTTCTAATTCGCCATCTATTAACAAAGTAACACATAACTAGTGGTTTAATAGTAATAAAATGTGTTTAATAGATGTAAAATTAGACGCATTTCACGGAGGGGAGAGACAATGACACACATGGAGGCGGAGGGGGGGTTCTATGGGGGGACTTTATCCACGGCACTCGTAA
The DNA here is from genome assembly GCF_051989625.1 of Stigmatopora argus. NCBI lineage: Eukaryota > Metazoa > Chordata > Actinopteri > Syngnathiformes > Syngnathidae > Stigmatopora > Stigmatopora argus. Next base: position 727,498 of record NC_135392.1, read on the forward strand.
ACAAACAAACAAATTTAAATTAACTTGGATAAATATATACAGAGACACTCAAACATACGTTTATTGTAACTTTACACAAAACTGAATTCTAGTTTTGTCTTAATCTTTTGTTACCTTGGTTTTCCGGGTTAGCAGTTTGCCACGCCTCCACCCTCACGTTTGCTATCGATGGACTGTTTGCTCTTGTATCGATTATTATTATTACCTGGCTTGCTCGCATCTCGAAATTTTAATTGTATCGCGAGCGAATTATTCAATCAAAATTTTCGTCGGACCACGAGCATGTTGTATCACGAGGTACCACTTTATGGATATAAATACAAAAACACAATAAGGTTAGGGTCTTTTATTTAAATGCTCTCGACATCAATTTAAAGAATATGTTTTCCCATGTATTTATTTCAAGTGAATGAACTCTTAAAATCAATTTAATACAATATTTGCGTTTTTTTTTTATTTATTAAGAAAAATTGATATTTCTTAAATATAAGAAAAGTTTTATAAGAGATCATTCTCTTTTCCAGGGACACTGCTGGCTCAGCAGCCGTACAAACAGCACGACATTGGAGGCGTAGAGTGACGTCGTCTTCGGACTCTCGCGTCCTTCAACTGGATGGAAGTGTGTGTGTGTGAGAGAGTGTGAATGCGCTTGGTTGTTGTTGTTGTTTTTATACATATTAAAACTGTTTGGATTTTCAAATGGAACTAATTGTTCAACTTGTGTCGGACACGGGGGGTCTCAAAATAATAATAATGAATGATTTAACAAAAAATAAATAACTGGGAGGGCCTCGAAGCAAAAAAAAGAAAATATATACATAAAAAAACACTTGATAGCTGTAGATGTCCAATTTGAAGTGGTGGAAAATGGGTTGGACGTGTATCGCCGTCAATGGCACTGCAATATATTCCACTGGAACGGACGTCTATGCTAGTCAGGCGCAGGCAATGAATGAGTTACTAACTCGACGTCACTACTTGTCACCTGTCATCAAGGTGCACTTCCCCTTTATTCCACTGGAGGGCGCACAAACCCGCAAAAGAAAATGGCACGTTGCCTGCCATGTCCACCACTTATCAGTAAAATACGTAATTGGATTGTTTGTTTTGACACATCAATTTTATGAGCCATTTTTAAACTCAAATTTCGACCCTTGTCCACTTTACGTGCAGAACAACACTGATTCGTGATAGTGTTAAATAAATAAATAAGAATGAATGAGTTCCGATAACTGTTTTTCCCTGACAGTTATATATATCGTAATTATGAACAATTACATAAAGTTTTCTCTCGCTCGTGGCGGAACGTTACTCATCGATCATATGATCAACGAGACTTTTCCACTTGCGGATTAAGACAAAAAAAACCCGGAAAAATACGGAAGATCCGTTCATTCGCAACGCCGCGGCCAATCAGATGACTCCCTGGTTACAAGTGTCGTGATTCGCTAGTCATTTTGTCAATCTAGAACGGCGTCAAGCTATCTCGCTTGCCCTTTGTGTAAAAGCGGAAGCGCTAAACTGCCGCTTCAAAATGTCTAACAAAATGAAGGCAGTCGTCATAAAATAGCTGGCGCCTTACCCTCCACGCCTTTTAGTGCATTACCAATATTTTTCTTGCGATTCTTTGGGACCGTGCGAGAAGATGAAGACACGAGATTTATCGTCAACGAACCCTACGTCAACGTAACGTGTCCTTTAGTTTGAAGGCGTAACCGGAAGCCGGCGCGTGCTCGACACCGCTAGTCGGCAGGGTGTCGCCAAAAGTCGTCGGTCGGTGTGCGAATGCGCCGCTAACCGCTCGGAGTTGGCAACTAGTTGAAGGACTCGGCCGCGGTTAGCGAGGGAGCCCTTCAACTCCCCGACGGCTAGCCAGCGAGCCAGCCAGCCGTCGGCCGTGGGCCGCCATGGAGGTGGACAAGATGGACGAGAACGACTGGCTCTACCACGGCGAGGGCAACAAGAGTCTGGTCGTCGCCCACGTACAGGTGAGTCGGCTAGGCTAACAAGGAGGCGAATTAGGCTACGGGGCTCTGCCGGGTGACACTTTCTTTCACCTTCGGCCGCTTTACTGACACCGGGGGAACGTCTTCTTTGGTGGCGGTGTCACGCGGTTTGTTCGGAACCACTCGAGCGACTTGTGCTACTATTCAATGGGTACGCGTCGAAATGCTACAAAACCTAGCGAATAATCGTCACGTCCAGTGTGTACGCGCTAGTCGAAGGAGGGTGGGGGGTGAGTGGCGGCTGGGGGGGGGGGGGGGGGGACGTTAATCCACGGAGCATCCCGAAGGTGCTCCACGGTCCGGTGCCAGCCGGCTGGACCGAGACGAAACGGTGCGTTCAGGGACACTCGTCCGTCCGCCAATCCCTTGGAGGTAGTGGCAGTGGGAGTGGGAGTGGCAGCGGGACCGGTCCGAGCATGCCAACGTTGAGCAACAAGTGAGGACGGAGGCACGGCACGTTCTCATTAGGGCTGGGCGACGATTTTTTTCAAAAGGTGAATTGGACCAAATGAATTGCGGTTACTCTTGCACGGGATCTAACGCTTGTGTCATCGTGCTTAATTGCGGCGTTTAACCGTAGTCATTGGCATGTTTTCAATATACTTTCGTGGCAATGGGACAATTGATATCATCATACCTTTTGAATGGAATTGATTGATTGGATTGGATAACTTTATTCATCCCGTATTCGGGAAATTTCGTTGTCACAGTAGCAAGGGGTGAGGATGCAGAAATAGGAAAGTCATTTTAGACATAAATAGATAGCTAATAAGTTGGTTGATTCAGTTGATCTGTGAAGGTATTCAAACCTGAGCCGTGTCTGTTAAAAGCAGACATAGTGAAATTAGTTTTCACCCACGTTTACGGGTTAATCGGCTTATAATTACTGTTCTGTAATGTTCTACATGTCTGAATTGGAAAAAAAATCCAAATGGGTTGGCGGTCCATTGCTGTCATTGGCAGTAAACAAACAAAACAAAGGTCTTACAGAGTGAAGGAATGCATTTTCCTTGCCAAACCTCTTATGTCTATTAGCCGGATACGCCAGGCGTGTCTTTGAAGCGCGTGCGCCGACACGACTTTGACGGAAAAATGTTTGTCAAAACAAAACCAATAACAAGGCCGCAATAACCTCGGCTCGTTATTCCGTTGTCGGCAGGCCGGCGTTTCACATTCGCTTGGTCTTGATTTATTCTTTATTTAGACAACCGCTTTCCATTTTTGCAGTCTTTGTCAAAAAAAGAAAGAAAAGGGGGTGGGGATGGATTTCAAATCTCACTCAAAATGAGAATTGGGACAACGTTCGATTGTCTGCTCCGTTTGTTGTCCGCAGCTGTCCAAAGTCCTGCGCCTGCTCAAGTATCCCGCCGAGGACTCGGAAAACCCGCCGCAAGTAAGCGTTTTCTTCTTTTTTGGGGGGGGCGGGTGTTTTTTGCTCCTCCCAGACTCACCCGCCAACCTTGGTTTGTCTTTCAGACGGCTGAGCAGGCCTATCGCCACATCCAGAACATCGTGGACTTTGGCTCCAACGTGATGAGCGCCCTGCTGGGCGACCAGTTCATCCGTGGCGGCGTAAGACACGAACACACGCGCACGCACTCGTGCAACATCCGCACGCACGCACGTATCAAAGGAAGGAAATTGCTTCGCTCGCCTTCGCCGTAACCACCAAATGCAAATATTTAGCCTCGGGCAGCCAGTCCAAAGTTAAAAATAACTCAAATGATAGCACGCCGTATTTTAGATCTCCAAAGAAGTGAGAGTGGTGGTCTTTTGTTCTGGGACGCCCACTGGAAGATGGCGTCACCCCCAAAATGAGCTTCTCTTTGCCGTCCTACGACGGCTGCTAGCTCGCTAGCGAGCGCGTGGCTTACAAATGATTCAAAGCGGAATGCAGTGGCGGTCCGTGCATTTTCTCATAGCGCCTTCAATGGGTAAAATCCAATTCGGAGCAGAATTTAATGATTAAATGCAAATACTGCAGCTTTTCAGACATTACAACCGGGCCGGGGGGTGGTTTTCCCGGGAAAAGAAAGCGACGAACGTCAATGGCGAAACGGCAAACATTGCCCGAAAATGCGGCAAAATCCAGCCGAAAACAGCATTTATTGATTAAATACAAATACTGGAGATTTTTAGACATCAGAACCGGGCCCAGAGTATCATTTCCCCGGTAAAAAGACAGCGATGAACGTCAATACGTCCATACGCGAAACGGCAAAAATTGCACAAAAATGGGTTAAAATCCACTTCCTAGCAGCATTTATTGATTAAATACAAACACTGGAGCTTTTCAGATATCAGAACTTGGCCCACAATTGAAATATTATTTAGGAATATAGCCATATTGTACTCACCCAAAAACATATATATAGGAAAAAAGATCAGAAAACGGTCATGCTGTGCTTTCGTGGTGAGAAAGGATGTGGAAAAAAAAGATGGAAAAGTTGGAACAAGGGTCGTGCGGATGCCGTCGACTCAGCTGACGGCGGGCGCGCGGACGCCGTCCGCTCAGCTGACCCGACGTCCTCGGCAGATGAAAGGCGATATTGTTTGCATAAAGCCGATAAGAAGCTGACGCCTTTCCACAATCCGCCTTTTGTGCCGCTTGCCGGCCCAAAGTACGAGGAGAGCGCCACCTCTTGGGCACAAACCACTTTTGCGCCTCTCTGCAGGAAGTGGTCAAGCTGCCGCTGGAGTTCGTCCGTCAGCTGTCCATCAAAGTCCAACGCCAGCGACCCGGTAGGACGCCGATCAAATTCGCCCGTGGCGTCGACCATAGATGATGAATGACCTCTGACCCGCAACCGTCCCCCCCCTCTCCCATCTAGCGTGGCGGCGGGATAAGGTGATGGACATCTACAGCGGCTGCGCCCTGTGTCTGCCCGACCTGACGCGGCCCAGCCGGCTCCTGGCGCTCTCGCCGCGCCTCCCGCCGCTCTGCGTGGAAATCAAGGTAACCCGGGCGCCGTCCCGAGTCGTGGTCGGCGACCCCCG